>NC_031492.1:1075903-1093403 GCF_001602025.1 Plasmodium gaboni | reverse complement strand
TCATTTTCTAAAAAATATACAATATCATCAGGTAATGAAGATGAAACAATAAAATCAAATAAAACTTTTAATGGCAATATTCCGACACATTCGTAAAATTGGCTATCTGGCAAATTGAATAATTTGGACAAGTCATTTTGTGGGCATGTATTTTTTGTTTTATCATCACACGGAACAATATCACATGGAACAATATCACATGGAACAATATCACATGGAACAATATCACATGGAACAATATCACATGGATCACTATAACTTGTAACACCATAACTTGTAATATTATTACCTTCCACATGACCAGTTGTATTATTTTTTTGCACCCCGTTAATATCCACATGCAACTTATTTTCCATATTCTCCTCATTACTCTGCATATACAAATTCGTCTGTTGTGTTTGTTGCACGATGGTACCAATTTTTTTTTTAAAAAAGTTAGTAATATTTAAACAATCCCTTTTTAAGAATTCCAAAGAATATGGATGGTCATGTTCCATTGATTGAGAAACATCGATTATATATATATGATTACAAAAATAGAGTAAATTATATTCTGAGAAATCTGCATGCACTAATTTACAATTAAAAAATAATAATCTTAATATACATATACATTCAATATATAATTCTTTCCATTTTAATATATCAAAATTTAGATCTTTCATTTTAGGGCATGCATTATCTATATAACCAATCATACTCATTACAATAACATTACTTCTTAATACTAATGGATATGGACATCTTAATCCACATATTAAAATTCTTCTTAAATTTCTAAATTCTTTTTCTGCCCATTGTTTAACCATTTTTCTTGGATTCGTATTTTTTGTATATGCATTTCTAAATCTAAATTCTCCTTCAATATATTGAGATCTTTTCTTAAAAACTAAAATAGACGTATTATATACTTTTGTTGCTAATGCTATACCTTTTTTTTCTTTTCTTTCATCTAATATATTAATTATATGTGATATTCTCTTTTTTTTATTATTATGATCATACAACCATATATCATTCATTTCTTTAATTATATCAAAAGTTTGATTATATGTATTGTTGGATTCTTTTTTTTCTTCTAATAACGTATCTTCTTTTTTACAACCATTTTCTTTTTCATCATCATTATTATTATAGCTATCATTATATATATCATCATTTTCATTATCATCATTTTCATTATCATCATCTCCATTTGCATCACACCCATCTGTGTCAACTCCATCTTTGTCACCTCCAATTTCATCTTTTTTTTTATTTTTATTATATAATCCATTATTATATTCACCATTATTGTAAGAATGGGTATCTTCGCTTTGTTCATAATCATTTATATCACTTTCAAAATCTTGACACATATCATTATGAACATCGTTACACTGATCATGAATATTTTTCATTTGATTATAAATTATATTTCCATTGATATTATTATTTACATTTACATTTTCTTTATATATTTTTTTCAAGTGTTTAATAAATATATCTTTCAAAGAAATTAATTCCTCATCTTTAATATATTTTAAAGAATTAAATACATAGGCTTCTTTACCTGCACTAATAACACCATATATGTCATTATAAATATTTTCTTTTAATTTTCTTAAAATAATTAAAGTCCTATTATCTAACACAGAACTTATAGTTGCTCGTTTATCTCTTGTCAATCCTCTGTTTCTAAATTTATTTGTAAGTTTTTCTCCTTCAATTATAGACGTCTGAACGTCATTACTTAAAATTTTTCTTTCTTCATATTTTTCATACTGTTCCATTTATAGTAAAAAAAAAAATATATGATATATGATATATATATATATATATATATATATTTATTTATTTATTTATTTTTAAATAAAGCAATTATTATGGTTAATATCAAAAGGAAAAAGACATTTACGTTATTATTTTATATTTTTAATATATATGTAATAATTTAAAAAACAAACTTTTCATACTAAGAAAAAAAAAAAAAAAATATACATACATAATATACAAATATATATATATTATATATATAATATATTTTATTATATTATATTATATCAAAAAAAAAAAAAAACATATATATATTATATATTATTTGAATTAAATTTATATCTATGTAAACATATTATATTATTTATCATATATTTATATATGATATAATATAATGAGGTTATTCTATAACTATATCACAATGACAGTGTTAAAATATATTTATTTTATTTTATAATTATAAGAAAGATAAACCAAGTTATTTATTTTATTTTTATTATATATATATAGTTATATATATAGGTTAAAAAAAAAAAAAAAAAAATTAAATATATATTATTATTATTAATTATATGTTTATATAATAAATTATAAGGACATCCCTTTATACAACATATATAATATATATATGTATATATAATCATAACAATATGTACATTTAATATTATTTAAATAATATATATACCTTTTTATATGTTTGTATGTATTTTATTTTATTTTTATATTTTATCATAACTCTTAATATGATCATTTAATTTGATTTTTTTTTTTTTTTTTATTATATTTTTCTTGATATTTATTTTTGCTCTTGTCATCCTTTTTCTTATTATAACTGTTATGATGTTCACTGGTAAAAAAAAAAAATAAATATAATATATTATATATAAATAAATATATATATATATATATATATGAATAACCAGATTGGATAATTGACAACAGTTGTATAACATCAATTGTATTTATTATAATTATCACATATATTATATATATATAATAATATATATATTTATTCATAAATATGAACTTTTTTTTAAGGGTTTAATAATAATAGCATACTCAAATATATATTATATATATAAATATATGTTGCTTTCATAATGGCGTTTGTCTTTTTCTTTTTCTTTTTTATGTTGTATTAGAGGTACAAATATAAGATTAATCGTATTTAAAATTAATAAAAAAGAACTATCACATATATATATATATATATATATTTATTTATTATATATTCCAATTAAATATATATATTTTTTCTTTTTTTTTATAAAATTATAATTTATTATATTATTAAATAACAAATGGGGATAATATAAATAATAGTATTTTATATATATTTTTACATACTTGAAAAAAAAGAAAAATAATAATGAAAAATTATAAAATAAAAAAAAAAAAAAAAAAAAAAAAAAAAACACGAATAGAATCAATACAATATGGTAAGTTGGTATAGAAATATAAAATAGTTTTAAAATAAAAAAATTATATAACAAAGCGGTAATAAATATAAATAAATATATAAATATATAAATATATATATTATTTATATAACATATATTTTATTTTATTTTATTTTATTTTTTCTAATTAATGCATATATACATACCTATCATGTTCACTTGTTACTTCTTCCATGTCATCATTTTTAGATGTAACCGTATTATCATATTTATTTCCACCTCTTGATAAATCTTCATATTCTTCATCATCATAATTTTTAACTTTTCTTTTTCTATCAGAATAAGTACTACTATCATAATCTTCTTCGTGATCATAATTTCCTCCTCTTTTACTTTTCATTTTTGATTTTGTTTTATATTTATTTTTATCTTTTTTGTGTCTATCTTTTTCTTTGTTCCTTTCTTTGTCCTTATCTCTATCCTTATCTCTATCCCTATCTCTATCCTTATCTCTATCCTTATCTCTATCCCTATCTCTATCCTTATCTCTTACTTTTTCTTTTCTATGCTTATCTTTATCTTTATCTTTATCTTTGGACTTATACTTTTCATACTTTTTGTCTTTATAATTTTGTTTGTCTACCTTTCTATATTTCCTATCTCTGCTACTATCGATTGAATGTCTTTTTTTACAACTGTTGTTATCTTTATCATAATTAATGTTTGACTGTGGTTCTGTTTTTGAATCGTGTTCATTGTTATATCTTTCATCTGTGTTATGTCTATAATCGTCATATCTTTGTTGTTCATATTTATTATTATAATCATAGCCATTATTATATTGATCAAAGTTATTATTATGATGATCATGGATATTATTATATTTATCATATTTATCATATTTATCATATTTATTAGTATGATGTTTATTATATTTTGAATGTGTGCCATATTTACTACTATATTCATGTTTTGAATTATTATCATGATCATAATATTTATAATTATATTCATTATTTAAATTGTCTACACCTTTAATAATAACATTATCATAATTAATATTATTTTCTTGATTATCATTTTGATAAGAAAAACTATTATGATTTCTTTTTTTCTTATTAATGTTTATATTACTATAGCTATTTTTATGATATTCTTTTTGTATATCAATATTTGATTCGTTATATTTTAACTTGAGATTTTTTATATAATTATTTAATTCTTCATTATTTTTTTGTAATTCCATTTTTTCTTCACTTAAGAGAGTATATTTTTTAGTAATTTCAGAAAGTTGTTGACTTAGTAGTTCATTATCTTCATCAATATCAGCATTTAATTCTTTTAAAACTCTTAATTCATTTTTATAAAAAACTATATGTTGTTTTAATTTAGTAATTTGTATACTTAAAGATTGTAAATTATTTTCTTCTATAGTTTTTCCTAATTCATAATTTTCTTCTTGTAATTTTTTACACTTATTTATTAATCTTTGTCCAGCTATTGATTGAGCATCAAAATTACATCCTTGAAGTTTTTCTTCAGCTATATTACATATTTTAGTTATTTCATAAATTTTATTTCTTAATTCTTTTATCTCTAAATTTACACATGGATCAATTAATATATTCCTCAAAGAATTTATGTTTACACTATTGCTTCCTGTATTCGATTTCTTTTCTTCATCTTCATAAGTATGCATGCTTCTCCATTCATTCAGATACAAGTGAATTCGACACATTTCTTTTTCAAGTGAAGAAATGCACGCTAGATAAACATGTTCCCTTTTCTAAAAATAAAATGGAAAAAAATATATATATATATATATATCAATATATCTCCATATATATATATATATATTTATATATATTTATATTTATATGTGCTTATACTTTTATATATATATATATTTTTTTTTTTTTTTTGGAAGGTCCTTTATGCACCCTCACATTTTACTTCCTTTGTATTTACCTTGAATTCATTATAATATTCTTTTATATTTTCATCGTTATATTCATTTGTTTCCTCATTTATATTCATATCACAATTTTCTTGGGACATCTTTATTCTATGTTAAACAAATTATATTCTCAAATGTTTTTTCTTTTCTATATAAAAAAAAATTATAAAAGATAAAAATATACAATACATAGGTATATTATATATAAATATATGTAACATATATATATATATTAATATTTTTTTTAAACGAATATAAAATGAAGAAACATACTTTTTGATGTTACATTTCAAAGAAAAATATTCCCAAAAAAAAAATATAACATATATATATTCTAAATTTCAAGATAATAAAAAAATCATAAATATTAAATAAATCTCATATATATATATATATATATATAGATATATGTTTATATATTTATATATTTATAGATTATTATATATAATAATCTTCAATTTTTTGTTAAACTATAAAAATATATATATATATATATATATATATTTTTTTTTTTTTTTTTTTCTTATTTGGTGAAGAGATGAATATTATTTCTAAGAAAATAAAAAAAAAAAAAAATTATAAATATATTTGTAATATATATAAATATATTTTGTAATATATATATATAAATATATTTTTTTTTTTTTTTTATGTGGTAATATAAATATGAGTAAAAAAAAAAAAAAATGCTAATTTTTTTAATTATGACACAATTGAGATTTTTTTTTTTTTTCTTTTTTTATAATTCCCTCATTAAATAAATAAAATAAAACATAAAAACATATAAAACTTCACTTTAATTTTTATTTCTTTTTATTATCCCCCAATTTTTTTTTTTTCTTTTCTTTTTAATACATATTTAAAAAACATCATTTAAAAATATTTATTTTTTTTTGTGTTCACGAAAATTTTCTAAAACATATTTTAAAAAAATTTTTTCCCCTACAAAAATATTTATATATAGGGGGTATAAGAAAAAGTAGGAACTTAAAATATCATATATATATAAAATTATAAAAAAAAATTCCAAATATTTATATATATATATATTATATATATATATATATATATAAATTATTTGGCTTTTCTTTTATATATTGAAATAATATCAAATAAAAGTATATAGTATATATATATTATTATATAATACCTCTATATATATTATATATATATTTTTTTGTATCTTCCTTTTTTAAAAGGTACAAAAAAAAAAAAAAAAAAAAAAATTTTACTACCAAAATAAAATATATATATATATATATATATATATATATTTATATTTATTATTTATTATTTTTTTGTATTGAAAGATAAATATTTTTAAAGTTTTTATAAAAACATTTTGTTAATCAAATATGTTCATTTGTTCATTTGTTTATTTGTTCCACATGTTATAAAATAAATATATATAATATATATCATATATATAAAACTATTGAAAAAAAAAAAAAAAAATACAACTTTTCAAAACATAATAATTTATCAAAATATTATATATATATATATATATATATATATATAATTTTCATATGGATAAATTATAAACAAATAAAAGTAATTATTTCAAGAATTATATTTTGTTTTTTATAAAATTATAAAATAATATACAGTACATATATATATATATATATATATATATATATATAAAGAATTTTTTTTTTTAAATATATACTTAATATTCCTACATTCATTATAAAAATATATAATATATATATCATATATTTATATATTATTATCCCACTTTTTTTTTTTTTTATCACCCTTCAATTGTTCATATGCGTATTTTGTCGTGGTGGCATATTATAATTTGAGTATCCATATTGCTGGTTTGGGGGCTTCACATTTGAATCGTTCATCATAGGTGGTGCATGGGGGGCGTTGTATCCACCACCACCCATCGCACCATAAGTTGTGCCCACGGGTTTATTTGGATGCATAACAGAAGGATTGGGTGGGGGCATATTTGCCTGGTTCATATGTGAGTTAAAATTTGAAAAAGAATTATTATTACTACTACTATTATTATTAATATTATTAATATTATTCGCTATGCTATTTTTATTCTGCATTCCTTGGGGGGAGGAAGAAAATGCAGGAGGTGGTACCGATGATGGCAAAGAATTAAAATTTAAATTATTCGAATATTGTGATGGTCGTGGAGGCATCATCCCACTATTATTTATATTATTCATATTATTCATATTATTTATATTATTATTATTATTATTGTTACTGTTAGTCTGTGAAAATTTTGGTGGCATTTGTGGGTTCATTACATAACTAGGTCTTGACATATTCACATTTGAAAATGGACCCTGAACCTGTTGTTGTACTGATGATGTAGAAGCCTTTGGAAAATTCGTTGAACTAACTGATGGAATAATAGGAGTTGTACTTGTTGAAGATAATGGAGGTGGAGGCCCTGCAAAAGTAGATTTGTTATTATTTACATTTGATACACTCATATTTGTAACACTTCCTCCTACTTGTTGTTGTGCTGGTGGAACTCCAAAAGGAGCCGCAACACCATGAGGTTGTGCTGAAAAGTTTGATGCAGAATATGGACCGGGTGCACCAGTTGAATTATTAACTACTAAGGGGGGAGCTGTGGGGGGTGGTATATTATTCATAGTAGGCGTAAGGTTGGATGTATTATTTTTCTTATTATTTTGCATTGTTAAATAGGCAGGTGGAGTTGGCGGTACGGTCATTTGGCTAGGTGGTCCATTCATTTGGCTAGGTGGTACATTCATTTGGCTAGGTGGTCCGTTCATTTGACCAGGTGGTCCGTTCATTTGACCAGGTGGTCCGTTCATTTGGTTTGTATTATTATTATTTGCAAAACCATTTACTACATTATTCGACACAGTATTACCTGGTTGTAAATTATTCATATTACTACTAATAGAATTTACATTTGAATGTTGTTGTGTTGAATTGTGGTAAGCTCCAAAATTTCCTTGTGAAGATCTATTAAATGTGTCTTTATTTTGATATGGTCCTTGATGAGATAAATTATTATTTTGATTTATTAACGAATTAGATGTATTTGTATTATCATTCATATATGAATTAGTAGATACATTGGCATTTGCTATATAATTCATATTATTATTGTTATCATTGTTAAGCAAATTATCATTATGATTATCTTGCTCATTATTTTTCATATTCATAGAGTTATCTTCTTGAACATTATTTTCTTCACTTAAGTTACATACTTCTACCCATATTCCTTCAAGATTTTCTTTATATAAATATGCATTATCATCTGAACAAGCGATAGCTAATATAGTTCCATTAGGTGACCAACTTAATTTATGAATATTATGATTCATTTTAATTACTTGCCCATTTCTCCATACATTATTTGTTACATCTTCTATCCATAATATTACAATTTTTTCTTCAGAACATGATGCAATAATATTTGTTGAATTATTCAAATTTGGTTTCCATGCTACATCTTTTATACTCGATTTATGTGGTTTATCATTCATTTGAAATATTTTTTGAAACTCTTTTGTATTATTATCAAACATCCATATTATAACTTGATTGTCAAATCCACCAGATACTAATTTAAAAGAATTCATTATATCATTATTATTATTGTTACTATTATTGTTAGTATTATTATTATTATTATTATTCATATTATTATCATTCATATTTTTATTCATTAATAACATATTATTATAAGGCTTCTCCCAACTTAAACATGCAACACCATTCAGATGTGCTTTCATACTATATTTATTCCAATATCCTTCATTACTACTTTTATTCATATAATAAGATAAAATACTTATAGTTCCATCAGAGCTTGCACAACCCAAATGTAAACCATATTCATGTGGAGACCATTCAATATAATTTACACTACTCATATGCTCATTATTTATATATATCATCTCATATTTATTTATATTCACTTCTTTATATATTATCACATTCTTATCAAATGAACAACTAGCCAATAAACTTCCATATTTTGGATGAGACCAACATACTTTCCATACAGCTGAACTATGGTCTTTTAATTCAGCTATACATACAGGTTCCTTAGAAAGACTTAAGTCAAATATTTTTACAGTATTATCACTTGAACATGTTGCTAACTTCTTACTGTAATAATCTAATTCGCAATCATTAACTGATCTTCCATGATAAGTATCAAACACTATTATTTCGTTCATGATTTCATAAGATAATTTAAACAAACAAAAAAAAAAAAAAAAAAAAATATATATATATATATATATTATAAATATTTGATATTGTTACATAAAATGCACACTTTCAAATATGCTAAAATAAAACATATGTAGTTATATATTTTGAAAGGTTTCGTTTTTTTGACCCTTTAAAAAAAAAAAAAATATATATTCAAATAAATACATACATACATATATATATATATTAATATTTTTTATCACCGAAAAAATATTCAAATTAAAAGTTAAAATATTAATTTTTATTGCTACTACATATATATATATTCTATGTATTTTATTTAAATATTGTATTAAAATATATAATATATATATGTATATATATATATATTTTTTTTAATATAAATAGAAATACATAAATCGTAATATAATATATAAAAAAAATATTTAATATTTTTGATATTCAAAAAATATATATATTAAATTATTTTTTAAATTTATGGGAAAAAATTTTTAATAATAAAAAAAAAAAATTATTGATAAAATAAAAATTAAAAAAAAAAAAAATATATTATAATATATATGCATAAAATACTATGTTTATATATGTACATATAAAGTAAAAATTATAAAAATATTTTTTTTAATTATAACATACATAAATACAAATATATATATTATATATATATATATTTATATATATATATTTTTTTATATTAAATAATATATGGGCTTACCAAAAAAAAATAAATATATTTTATTTTTTATATATCAGATTTGTAATATATATAAAATAATATATTATATATATATGTTTTATATATATAATATAATAACGTTATTTTATTTATATTTTAATGTTATATCAGAATAAAAAATGTTTGTAAACAAATGAAAATATATTTTATAAAATATATTAGTTTTTTAAATATATTATATATATTTTAAATTATTTTAAAATAAAAAAAAAATATATATTTAAAAAAAAATTTATAATATTTAAAATATGTATTCAGTAATAATAATAAAAGAAATAAAAAAACTAATTTTTATTTTTATGTATATATTTTCATTTATTATTATTTTATTTTATTTTATTTTATTTTTTTTTTTGTCAAAATGAATAATATGCATATCATATAAATACGAAAAAAAAATAAAAATTTACAAATATATGAATATAAATGTATACATATGATTCTTTTGGATTTATATAAAATATAATATATATATATATTTTTTATATATGTATGTATTTATTATATATCTTCGTATTATATAGAATAACAAATGGTTTCAACCGTCTTCTCATATCTTCTCATATCTTCTCATATCTTCTCATATCTTCTCATATCTTCTCATATCTTCACTTCTTTTCTGTTCTCTTCTGTTTTGTTCTCTTTTTTTTTTCTTTCATTCTTTTCTTTCAAATGTTGCTAAAAAAAAACCATCCATCGCCTTTGATTGAGGTAAAGAATGAAAAGGTGCCTCAGATAAATATAAATTATGTTTCTGACAAAAATATTTTGCTTGATGTACATTCTCAGCATCCAATATACTACATGTGATATAAACAATTTTTCCATTTTTCTTAAGATACAACAAAGCATTTTCAAAAATTTCTCTTTGTGTTTTTACATAATCATATAATTTATTATTTGTAAATTTATATTTCATTTCTGGGTTTCGTCGTAAAGCACCAGTACCTGTACATGGAGCATCAACGATTACGACATCCATATAACCAAATAATTTTTTTAATAATATATGATTTGAATTTAATAAAATATAATTTTGTATTCCAGCCCTTCGTAATCGTATTTTTGCTTGAGATAACATTTGATCACGTATATCGTGTAAATATATTTTTCCTGTATTTTCCATTAACATTGAAAATGCTAATGTTTTTCCACCTGACCCTGCACAATAATCAAGCACCTTATCACCTGGATGTACAGGTATTTTTGAACTCACAATTTGGCTAGCTTCATCTTGAATTTCGAAATAACCTTTTTTATATTCATGAATATTTTTTAATATTTGATTTTTTGTTAATAATAATCCATATGGTGAATTAACACATTTTTCCACTGATATTCCTTTACTGATTAAAGTCTTATATAATTCGTTTCTCGATATTTTATTGTTATTTACGCGTAAAAAAACAGGAGCCTTTTCATTTAAAATAGACATTAATGTGATGCTTTTCTTCTCACCATAGCAATCTAATAGCTGGTTGTATAATTCTTTTGGAAAAGAGTACCTGACATGTGCAGGTATTTTCTCGTTGTTCATTTCATATTTCCACCTAAAGGACGAAAAAAAAAAAAATATATATATATATATATATATTATATATATATTATATATGTTAGTGTTTATTATTTTTTTATATATATTTATATATTTTTCCAAAAAAAGAAAATTAAAATGGGGAAGGGGAATTTATAATGAATTTCTTATGCATAATTATTCTTATATATATATATATATATATATATATTTATTTATTTATATTTAACTCCTAATATGGTCCTACGAATTAATTTTATTTCATTTTTCTTTTATATATATATTATTTTTTAGTTACTTGTCAGAAGAAAAATACGTCTTAATTACATTTGTATACAATGAACTGGGTGAAGATAAATATGATAAGAGTGTTTTGTTTTTTATAATATTATAGACATGTTCTGAAATATACGGTTTATCTTTATTCTTTATATTATTACTTTTAAAATATAAACGCATATAAATGTCCAAAGGGGACATGAAATTAAAATTATTTAATGCATTTTCAATATGACGTAATCTAGTACTATTCATTCTTTTTTTTTAATTAAATCCCCTTTCCAAAAAAAAAAAAAAAAAAAGAAAAAAAAGAAAAGAAAAAAGAGATGAAATGAAAAAAAAAAAAAACTACATAAATCATAAAATATATTTATTCTATTTTAATTATAAATATGAAGATTATCATTTTTATTCTTTTTTGTATAGAACATAAATTATTTATATATAAAATAAAATATTGTGTTATTAAAAAAATTAAAAAAACAAAAGATAAATAAAGGTTCTTTTTTATAAATTCACATATTATAATAATAGTATATATTATTATATAGTACACCTTCAACGTGAAGTTTTATAATGTTGGATATTTGAAAATTATAAAACATCAATTAAAAAAAAAAAAAAATAAAATAAATAAAAATATTATATTTTTATGTGTATATTAAAATGTTAATGTAGATTAAAATTTTCTTCTTAAATTTATTTTTTGTGATATTATACAAAAAAATAAAAAATTATATATTTTTACATACATATGGATATATATATATATAATATATATATATCAGATTCACTCTATATATAATAATAAGTATATATGTATATAATTATATATATATTATATATATATTATATTTATAATAAATATTTTATTTTTAAGAAAAGAAAAAAAAAATTTCCTGTTTATAATATATTTTCTTTGTATAAAAATTATATAAAAATATTAAAATAAACAAAAGGTAATATTTTAAAAGAGAAAATATTATGTTGAATGGAATTTTTTATATGCTCATACGGTATATATAGAAATTTTTTTTTTTGTTAATTTAAATTATAATTAAAAAAAAGGCAACAACATATCTTTTTTTTTTATTAACTCAAAATTGTGTTTAAAAAAAAAAGAAAAAATTATATAATATAAATAAATAAATATATATATATATATATATATATATATTTTATTTTATCTTGAAATAGAAGAATCTTTTAAAAGCATTTAAAAAATAAAATACAACATTATAATAAGATCTATATTAAATAAATATGATTAATCAATAAGAAAATATATATATATATATATATATATATATATATTTATTTATTTATTTATAATAATATTTTATTTTAAATGTTACTTTTATCTTATAGTGTAAATATTTGTTCATAATGGAGCAGAATAAAATAATGTTAGTCTATGATAACGATGATGTACTGTTAGTAAATTTAGATAATGAGCGATGTGAAAATAAATTTGAAAAATCAATAAAAGATGATGAAAAGAAAATATGTATGCTTAGTAATGGAAATTTTCTTATATTAAATGCAAATAAAAAAATGATATGTCAATATATATATAACAAAAGTACAGCTATATATACTAAATATGTGCGTGCTCATTTGAATGTTATTAAAATAACAACAAATGAAAGAATAATTTTTGGAGGTGATAAAATTGGGAATGTATATATATGGTCTGCTATATCAGGATTTTTAATAAATACTTTTCAAGCTCATTTTGGACCAATTAAAGATATTTTAATTGATCAGATAGTAAATGTTTTATATACATATAGTGATGACAATATAGTGCATGCATATAATTTACATGACTTGTTCAGGAAAAAAAAAATACAGCCAATGTTATATTATCAACATAATATAAATTCAAATATAAAACAAATTATAAGTATAACTCCAAATATATATGATACGTTATATACTTTAATATCTTTAACAAATGATGGAACTATATATGTATGGGGCTTAAAATCTAAAGAAGCTATACATATATTAAAAACACAAACAGAATATTGTTCATATATTTGTTCAAATTATCCATTCAATACACATTTATATGTGTGCAAAAAAAATAAAATTATTCGTATCCCTTTTCTTGAATTTAATAAGAAGAATAAGAAGAATAAGAAGAATAAGAAAAATAATAAAAATAATAAAAATAATTGTGAACATTCGCATAATAATAATGATGATATAAAATTAAAAGAATATGGTGATTATGTTGAAATAAGAAAAATAAAAGCAGAACAAATTGAAAATAATAAATATAATGGTAATAAAAATGATGGTGACATAAATAATCACAACAGTGATTATAATCAAACAAGTGATGATAATAATACAAGTGATGATAATAATACAAGTGATGAAGAATTTAATGATAGTCATCACCCTAATATGAATTATCTCCATTTAGAAACAAATAAAATTATTAAATCACAAAATGTTGTTACAAATGAAATCTTTTTGAATTTAAAAAATTTTACAACATTTATAGGTCATAAAAGTCAAGTATTAAAATGTTATGTTGATGATAAAAAACAAATATTGATATCTTTGGCAACAGATGGAATAAAAATATGGGATATATATAATTGTTATGCAATTAAAACTTTGAAATATGGTGAAAATATTATTAACTTTTATATTCCTACATTCAAAAATGTTTCTTATTTAATCGAGTGCCCAAATCTACTTCTTGAATATGAAGATAATACAAATATACACATTATTGATGAAGTGAACGAACAAACCATTCAGTCAAATTATAAAAATATTTTAAATCATGATGAAAATTTATTAATTAATATGGCAAATATATTTGCATCACAAAATATGTAAAACATTTTATCTTTAACCTATTTATAATATTAATATGTATATATGTGCAATACAAAATTATTACAACAAAAAGGATAGTGGTAATAATAAAAATAATTTGTTAAATGAAAATATGTATACACTTGAAAAAAATTATGAACGTTTTCATATATTTTTTTTTGCAAATTGTTAATAAATATTTATATATATTCCTATTTATTTAATTTATTATTTTTTTTTTATTAAACTTATATATTATTTATTTATTATAATATTCTCTTTGATATTACTTATTTAAAAAAGCTGTATTTTGTTAACAAATGATGAAAAAGGTATAAAAATAAAAAATATAAAAATAAAAAAAAAAATAATAAAAAAAAATAATAAAAAAAAATAATAAATGAGCGTTCTTTTTTTTAAATATTTTCTATATATGCTTATGATATAAAATACATATGTGCCATTTTTCATAATAATAATACATATAATATTATATATATTTTATATTATTTATTTATTTATTTTTTTTGTGTAATATGAATTTTTTCTCTTTTTCAATATGTCAATAATTGCTTCTAATTTCATATAATTTATCTTTTTATATATATACTGTAAAAATGTATTTATATAAATTCTTTATATATTCTATAAAATAATAACACATAATATGTTTTGCGTTCATTGTTATATATAAATATGTTTTAAATATAATTGAATATAACTTTTTACATAAAAAATAAACATTCAAGCTTAAATATATATATATATATATATATATATATATATATTTATATATTTATTTATTTTTTTGTTTTCTTTAATATTCCTTTTATTTTTTTTAATAATATACAAAAGAAGAAAGAAAATGTTTATCAGAAACTTTGCAAATATAATTAGATCACAAAAATCAATAACCAAAACAATTTCAGTAATATATTATAAATATATGTTTATCACATTTATATTGTCATCATAATTTTTATTGAAACAAATGATATATATATATATATATATATTTGTATGATTTTATCTTCTTATTTTATAGAGAAATTATTTTTCTGATAACAGCAAGTTGATAATTCCTCGTCATGGAACTACCATATTATGTGTTAGGAAAAATAATGAAGTGGTATGTATTAAGAAAAAAAAAAAATAAATAATTAAATATATAAATAAATAAATATATATATATATATATATATATATAAATAAATAAGTAAATAAAATAGAAAGAAAAAACGTATTATAAATATATTCAGGAAAATTATAAAATGATAAAAAAAATTTTATTAAAATATATAGAAATAATTATTTTATTTATTTTTACATTTTTTAGTGTTTAATCGGAGATGGAATGGTTTCTCAAGGAACGATGGTTTGAGCAATTATTTTTGTTACTACAAAATTATTTGTATATATATATATATATATATCGTTTGCACATGTTAATAATATATATATGTATGTATTTTTTTTTTCCTCTTAATCATAATATAGATAGTTAAAGGAAATGCAAAAAAGATAAGACGTTTAAAGGACAATATATTAATGGGTTTCGCAGGAGCTACAGCTGATTGTTTTACCTTGCTAGATAAATTTGAGACAAAGATTGATGAATATCCAAGTAAATAAATTTATATAAAAATAAATACACACACGATGTTATATATATATATATATATATATATATATATATATTTGGATGTATTTTTTTGTATGTGTCATTATTTTATTCTCCTTTCCTTCTTATAACTTTATAGATCAACTTTTAAGAAGTTGTGTTGAGTTAGCCAAACTTTGGAGAACTGATAGATATTTAAGACATTTAGAGGCTGTTTTAATAGTAGCTGATAAGGATATTTTGTTAGAAGTAACCGGTAATGGTGATGTTTTAGAACCATCAGGAAATGTTTTAGGAACAGGATCAGGAGGTCCATATGCTATGGCAGCTGCAAGAGCATTATATGATGTCGAAAATTTAAGTGCTAAAGATATAGCTTATAAAGCTATGAATATTGCTGCAGATATGTGTTGTCATACTAATAATAATTTTATTTGTGAAACATTGTAATGGATTTTAATATATATATGTGAATTATATTCATATTTTTTTAATTATTATTATTATATTATTTATTTTTTTTTTTTTTCAATTTATAAAGAAATATATATGTATTATTTATATATTTCTTCACATTAATTTTTTTTTGAATATTTATATTTTGAATAAAAAATGGTTTGTTTAATAATATATATATATATATATGTATATTTTTATATATATTTTTTTTTTTTTTTTTTTTTTTATTAAAAGGTAATATATGGTTATATTATCATATATATTATAGTTTACATTTTATTTATTATACACGATGAAAACTGAATAAAAAAAGAAATATATATATATATATAATAGAATATTTATATAATATATTTTTATAGACAATTATATTTTACTTAATCTTATAAACATAATATTTAATATACACTTTTATTTGTAGAAAGCAATATTTCTATTTATTATTTCACATAATATCCGTTTTTATTTATTTATTAAGAGATTATTTCATTTTTCATTTCATTTGCATTTCTTTTTTTTTTTTTTTTTTTTTTTTTTATGTGTGAATAAATTTTATTAAATTTTTTATTTTTTTTTTTTTTTTTTTTTTAATATAAAATATTAAATAAATTTTTTTTAAATAAAAAAAAAAAAAAAAAAAAAAAAAAAAATATAAAACACATCAAATTGTTTTTTTTTTTTTTTTTTTTTTTTTTTTTTTTTTTTTTTTTTTTTTTTTTTTATT
>NC_031492.1:1072969-1075603 GCF_001602025.1 Plasmodium gaboni | reverse complement strand
AAAATAAAAAAAAAAAAAAAAAAAAAAAAAAAAAAAAAAAAAAAAAAAAAATTTATTATATATATAAAAAAAAAAAGAAAAAAATTTAATTATCTTAATATATATTTATATAAATTTTTTTTTTTTTTTTTTTTTTTTTTTTTTTTTTTTTTTTTTTTTTTTTTTTTTTTTTTTTTTTTTCTTTCAGAATAATATATAAAATTTGTGTTATAAGAAAAATGTTATGTTTTTTAATATAAGTTTATATTAAATACACATATATATTTTTATATATGTTGTAAATATTTCTACATATGTATTTTTTTTTTTTATTTTAAAATATGCACAAATAAAATGACAGTATACCTTTAATTTATTTTTTTTTTTTTATATTCCGCAGACAATTATTTTATTTTATATTTTTATATCATTTAATTTTTCTGTTCGTATTGCTTACAACTTGAATATCCATTGTGTATTACATATTTTTTATTTTTTTAAATTTTAAATTTGTTGTGCGAAATAATTTAAAAAAAAAAACAATTCATTTTTTGTATTTTAAAATAAATGGAACTTTCTAAATATGCTGGGTTGAGTTCAGAACGTTTGGATTGTTTAAGGAATTTGGATATCAGAAAGAAGTCTATTTATAACGGTTCAACATTTTCTTGTGGTAATAATATTTATGAAATATTACATAATTATTCTGATGGAAAAAAAGAAAATAAGAGTGATGAAGTTTGTGTAGCTCATGAATATAAAAATTCTCAAAGGAATATAAAATTTGCTGGTTTAGAATCTGAAATAAAGAATGATATAAATATAAGGAATAGAAGGGTAAAAAATGATATGAATTATCGTAATGACAATTTAAAGGATATTTTACAAAATAATATGAATGAACACAACTTAAATAATTCAAAATATTTTCTTTCTGACAAAGGTTATGTATTAACCCCAAAAAGATGTTTAGCGAGACATGTAGATGATAGTGAAATTAATAAATATTTTTCTACGAAGTATGCTGTAACAGATTCATCTACTGGAAGGACAGAAATTATGGTAGAGAGAAAACCAGGGTGTTCCAATATTATTGTTCAGAATTTTTCTGAATTTGATGCTTATGGAACTTATAAAAAGAAGGATGAGAGGATAAACAGAAGGGACTCATTTGTCCACACTAAAATGGTAACAAAAATAAAATAAATAAAACTATATTTATTATAATAATAATATATATATATATATATATATATATATGTGTGTATGTTTTTTTTCCTATTTTCTCATATATTAGGGTATAGTACCTAGGGATGGATCTTGTTTAGATAACAACAAATGCAAAGCCCAAGCTACCTTCACACATATTCACAGACGTGATAATATAGCTCCAGATAATTATTGGTTATGTCCTACAATTGAAAGTGATAAAAAGAACAAGACTAGACATTGAATGAATCAGCATTTGAACAGTTTGTTGTTATATCATATTTGTTATATATATATATATATTTATGTATGTATGTATGTATTTTCTTAAAATCTCTAAATTTATATATATATAAAAAAAAAAAAAAAAAAAAAAAATTATGATATAATTATTAAATATATATATATATATATAGTATGTTTGAGAACATTTACAAAATGTATTATTTAAAAATAAAATTAATAAATTTTCTATTTTTTCTTAAAATAAGAATGTTACAATTTAACATTATATTATATACCACAATAATTAAAAGGTAAAATAAAATATAGCTATTATACATTAAAAAAAAAATTAAAAAAATTAAAAAAATTAAAAAAAATTTGGAGGTACAATATTAACAACACAATAATATATATATATATATATTTTTTTTTTTATTTATTCCTATTTTTCTTATTAATTTTCCTTTTTAAAATTTTTTTGGGGGATTATCCACATTTAATATATAATATGCTCGTCATGAAAAAGGTTAGATTCTTTTAAGACCATATCTCTGTTTTCCATCTGCCATAAATATTTAATACAACAACTGTTGATAAAGAAAATGTTAATGTGAGAACCAAAATTAAGGGACCTAGCTTATCAGTATAATTAATTGGTTCTTTATTTACTAACGCATCTGATCTTTTTAGATAAATATAAAAAGAATATAGGATAAAAAATATAGAGACAGGTGCCATAATAACTCCAGAAAAAAAACCATATGAATTAGAAAAATTGAGAAGTGTTATAGATATTGTAGATAATAATACACTAGTATTAAGCCATTGTAATAATGTTCGTTCATTAGCAAAAAATGTTTTTGGTTCAACACGCACAACAGAATTTTTGGGTTTTGAATTATGTTGTGTATTAGGTGTTGAGAAAAATATATTTTTAATAGGAGAGATAATTTTACGTATTAAGGATTGTAATGTATTGTCATATGTATTATTTGTTTGTTGAAGAAGAGGTTCATATAGATTATTATCATAAATAAGGGATGTATTTTTTATAGATAAATCTTTCAAATTGTTAGAATATTTATTAATTTTTTTAATACTAAAATTATTATTATTATTATTATTGGTACTATATATTTCATTAGATAATGGATGAATTAAATTAAAATTAGAATTAATGTTTAAATTTTTTTTTTTTTTTTTTTTTTTTTTTTCAATTTC
>NC_031492.1:1066567-1072941 GCF_001602025.1 Plasmodium gaboni | reverse complement strand
TTTTTTTTAATTTTTTTAATTTTTTTTTTTTTTTTTTTTTTATTTGATTGATTTGAAATATATGGACTTGTAAGTACAACATCGCTATTAAATTGATCATGCTTTAAATGGTTAAAAAAATTATATATTATATTATCATTCATATTATCATTTTTATTATCATTTATATTATCATTCATATTACCATTTATACTATCATTTATATTATCATTCATATTACCATTCATATTACCATTCATATTATCATTCATATTACCATTTATATTATCATTTTTATTTTTTGTTTCTTTTTTGTTTTTTCCTCTTTTAAATTTTTTCGTACTTTTATTCAGTTTCATATGATCAGTACTTGTATATATTTTCCAGTGAGGATAGGTGGATAAACGATTTGAATATAATAAAGATATACCTTGAAGAAAAGATGAATATCCCCATATTTCTTTTAATAGTCCACGATTATTTAATTTTGTAAGGAAATCGTTATTTTTTTGTTCCTCTTTTAAGCTGATATCTATAACAGCATAATTAAAATATGCATATTTTTTATTCCTTCCTTTTTTAAGAAATTTAAAATTTTTGTCTTTATTAAGAATTTTTTTTAAATCGTGATTTTTATTACTTGCTTTATCATACAAATGGTTATAATATTGTTCATGAGCATCTAAATCATCTACATCTACATTTTGATCTACATCTACATTTTGATCTACATCTACATTTTGATCTACATCTATATTTTGATCTACATCTACATTTTGATCTACATCTACATTTTGATCTACATCTACATTTTGATCTACATCTACACTTTCATCTTCATCTACACTTTCATCTTCATCTACACTTTCATCTTCATCTACACTTTCATCTTCATCTTCAAACGTATGCATATTTTTTTTATCGTTGTGAGCCCAGTAGGATATATTCTCATCAATATACCCCCACGTTTTATCATCACTAAAATATAATCTATTTACTTTGCTTCTCATACAACTTGTCAATTTTTTATTTTTCATGTGTTCCATAAAGTTTAAAAAGAATTGTGTGTTCTTCAAAAAATACTGTTTATTTATATCTTTCTTGTTATTTTGAAATGTTTCTGTTGAGGAATTATTCTCCTTTTCATATGTTTTATGTAAATGGTTTTTATTATTATATATATGATTATATGTTTCTTCTTTGAGCAGTATTTCAAGGTCTTCTACTTTTTTTATATTTAAAAAATTGGAGGTTTCAATATCTTTGAATAATAAATATTTTTCTTTATGATGATGACTAGGTTCATATAAGTTAAAATATTGTAACGATGTATGTTCATTATGTATTTTATTATTACTTATATAATTATAGGATCTAATTCTAATATATTCATCATCTATATTAGAAAGGTTTGTATTTACATTTTTATGATAGGTACTAAAATGTTTATCATCAAAATAAATTGTTAATAAATAATTATGAATTTTGTTTTTAGATATAATATCTAAAAATTTTTTTATATTTCCTATACATTCATCTTCTTCTATATTATAATATTTAAATATAAAACGTCTAGCTATTTCTACTTTTATTAATATTAAATTTTGTGCCTTCACAATATATTTAACATGTTTTATTCCTATACCATTTTTTTTTTCATGACATGCATTTGTAATTATATTATATGAAATATTATCACCACTTAAATGGTCATCACTTATATGGTCACCACTTATATGGTCACCACTTATATAGTCACCACTTATATAGTCACCACTTATATGGTCATCACTTTGTTTTATATCGTGATCATTGTTATGATTGTTGTAATTAATTTTATTATTCTCTCTTTTTTCATCTTCTATTTTTTCTATTTTGTCTATTTCTTTTTTCTGTGTGCCCCTTTTAATTCCACCTTTAAGTAACCTTAAATATTTATAACACACAGACAAAATATATATCAAGACGTTTATATCAAAATTCATAAAGAAACTTTTTATAACTACACTTATATAAAATGATGAGTTTAATACATTATCATTATGTTTATCAAATTTTTTTGTTATTTTATGAAACCCAATAAAATTAATATGTTTATAATCTTCTAGAAATATTAATATATTTCCTAATGCATGTAATTTATTTTCAACATCTTTTATATCATCTATAAGATTCTCTTTTAATTTATTATAATAGAATTCAATATCTTCATACCATGCTTTTATAATATATAAAGTAAAATTATTTATTTTTTCTAATTCTATATTTAAGATATCTTCAAATCTGGATTCAGGTGTTTTATATTCTCTGCAACTTAAAGCTCGATTATATCCAAGCTTGCTTGTCACTTCTTTGATAGTAAATGTCGACGTATCCTTCCCTACAATATCAAACAGGTTAAACATAAACAAAAATATAAATATAAATATATATATATATATATATATATATATATATATAAACAATGAAATTTCCTCATTCTCTATATTGTCACATATATATTATATATATATATATATATTTTTTTTTTTTTTTATATCCTACCTGTTATTAATTTAATAAATTTTTTTAAATCCTTATAAGCAATGTAATGCTCTCTATATTTTGGATGAGCACGCTCATGTAATTTCTTGCTGAATTTCATCTGGAATGATTTTTTATAAAGTATAACAAGCAAACATAAACATAAATATAAAAAAATAAATATATATATTATATGTATATATTTATTTATTTATTTTATTTATTTATTTTTTATTTTTAAACAAAAAAATATATGAAAAATATTACAAGATTCAAAAAAAAAAAAAAATAAAATAAAATAAAATAAAATATTGCACATTCACATATAATTAAAGAGAGACTAATTCGTACTAGGCATTATCTTTTATTTACTTTTTTATTTTTTTATAAACACAATTTTTTGATAATTCAAAAGGAATACAATAAATTTATTTATTCGTTTATACATTTTTCTTCTAGACTCAAGAAAGAAAAAATAAAACATAAATAACAGTTCAACGTTAGCACATATATATTATATATATATATATTATATTTTATATATAGGTTAGAAAAAAAAGTAACACGTGAAGGCTACTTGTTATTTATTTATTTGTTTGTTTATTTATTTATATTTTTAAAAGAACGATATTATTTTTTAAAATGATATACTTTTTTTATGTTCACTTGAATGACTATATTTAGTTTTGAAAGAAAAAATAAAAAATAAAATAAACCTACAAAAAATACAACTATACAATTAAACCTATTTGTTAGATTATTTATAAAATATATTTCTTTAAAAACATAAATAATCTCATATTTTTCATACATATTTAAATATATGGTATTGTATGTATGTATGTATCTATAATACATAATAATTTTATGTTTCAAAATATGACAAGAAGGGTAAATATATTTATATATTTTTAATTTATATATACAATGAAATTATATATAAATATATATATATATATATATAATATATATAATTTTTTTTTTTTTTTTTTTTTTTTTTTTTTTTTTTCTTTTTTTTGTGGTTAAATTTATATGTGTGTGCCATGTAAAATGTAGAAATAGAAATAAAGACTCATATTATAACTTTTTTTAAGAAATATAATAAAGGATGCATAATGTGTATATAAAACAAGTTTCTTTCTTTATTTATAACGTCCTATAGAATATATATATATATCAATATAAATTATTGTAAGAAAGACACAAAGATAAAATTAATATATATATATATATATATATATATATATATATATATGTGTATATATATGCACATATAATAGGAACGTTCTTCATTCTTTTAAGAATACTGTTATAAAAGTTTCTATTTCTGTTTTAATTTAAATTTTAAATTGTTAGATCTCTATTTTAAATCCTTTTTCTTTTTTTTTTTTTTTTTTTTCATAAAAATTATGTGTTACACTGGTAATTGCGTGCACAAAGGGTATATATATATATATAAGAAAAAAATAAAAATAAACATACAAATAAATAAATAAATAAATATATATATATATATATATATATATATGTTGTTGTTTTTTATTTTTTATTTTTTATTTTTTGTTTTTTGTTTTTTTTGTTATATATATAATATAATATCTGTAATATTATATATAAGCCCAAAAAAATCATATAATTGTTTCAAAACTTATCGCATGAGCTCCACATGTAAATTATGAATATCTTGTGATAAAATATATATATATATATATATATATATATATATATATATGTATATATATTAAAAAATAAGAATTTATTTTTGTTTATCGAATAAAATAAAACTCATTTTAAAATATCTCTTTATTTATTTATTTATTTATTTTATTTTATTTTATTTTATTTTTTGTATGTTCCCATATTTTTTAAACAGTTGTCTTATTTTATTTTTATATAAATGCTGCAAAACAACGAGTACTCCAAAAATGACATGTTTCAACATGACAAGAAAGAAATAAGAGTGGGTAAAAAATTAGTTGCAGAGAATTGTGGATTGTATATGGATGGAAATAAGAATGCTGGTGTTGTTTGTAATCGAATCACCGAATTAAATATAAACTCCAGAAAGAAAACATCAAACAACAAAAGTGATAGTTCACAGATGAAAAATATTTTAAATCATATAAATCATAATTCATTAGAATTAATACCTTCAAAAAGACCTTTAATCTCTTATTCTACATATGATAATCAACAAAAATATTTTGAAACTAAACTTGTTCCTGACTTACAAGGAAAAATGAGTATTTGTGTTGGAAGAAAAAGTGGAAGTGCTACTGTTAATATAAATATTGATGATTATGATCTAGAAAAAACTTATCATACATGGAAAAAAATCACAGGAAAAAATTATTTACACAATAAATCCAACTTAGAAAATAATATTTTTTTAACTGTTGCAGATGATGCAGAAAGAAGTGATAAACTACCAATCATTCAAAATAGAAATCCTCCTTTGGCAAATCCTGATGGCCCATTCGAAAAAGAAAGACTCAATTTACCTAAACAAGCAAGAGATAATCTAGATAGAACATTAACACCACTAGCCATATGCGAAAAAAAAAATAAAACCTCAAAAAAAAAAAATATACATATTCATAATGATTCATTACTACTATTAAAACCTCATGAAAATGTTATTACTGAACATATCAAAGGAGTTAGAAGAACTAATTTTCCATGGATTCAATCTAATCGTATCAAACATATTCTCAACTATAATTATGCTCATCCACAAAATGTAACCGAAAAACACCTGAACAAGTCAGGAACTAGCCAAAATTGTAATTATGAAACATATCTAAAAGGTGTATTTGCTGATAAATCAGAGAATGAAAAAAGAGATATTAATGACAGATTATATAATAATGATTATGAGGAAGATCAAATTGTAGATGATAACCAATTAAAAAAGTATAACAATAATTATGATGATAAAAAAAATAATTATGATGATAAAAAAAATAATTATGATGATAAAAAAAATAATTATGATGATAATAAAAATAATTATGATGATAATAAAAATAATTATGATGATAATAAAAGTAATTATGATGATGCATATAACGAAAAAGATATAACATTATATAACCAAAACAATTATAAGAACGATGAAAATATGTTTCAACAATATAATAAAAAATATAATGATCCACATAAACATATTGATTATCTTAGTTATGAAAACACTTTAGATAACTGCAATAGTCTTATAAACCAAAAAACAAAAAATTATAAAGACACACAAAATTATTTGGGAAATAATAATTATAATATTCAACATAACAAAGGGCAATACCAGGTTCCAAATTATAATACACATGTTGAAACTCCACAAAATATATACAATAGTCATACAAGAAACTGTTCTAATAATTATGGTCAAGAAATAAATAATGTAGTACATAATCAACAGGAACATGTAAATGGGAATAATAATTATTATAAGATATCATCATTTGAAAATATGTTATAAGAGTTTTTTAATATATATAATATAATATAATATAAATGGACTTTTTTTTTTTTTTTTTTTTTTCTAAATTGTTTCATATGTCCTAGATTGTTATAAAATAAATAAATATATATATATAATATGTATATATGTTCATATCTATATTTTTCAATTGTTTTTGTTCTCCTATTTGTACTTGTATTCATGTCTCATATAAAATATATCACATAAATATATATACATATGTATGACATATTTATATTTTTTTTTTTTTTTTTTTTTTTTTTTTTAATTTAATAATTTAAAAAAAAAAAAAAAAAAAAAAAAATATCAAAAAATTATTTTAATTTAAAATATAAATTTTTTCTTTTTAAAATTTTAATTTTAAAAATAAATATTTTAAAAAAAAAAAAAA
>NC_031492.1:1059768-1064768 GCF_001602025.1 Plasmodium gaboni | reverse complement strand
TCATTTTTATATATATCATCATTTTTATATATATCATCATTTTTATATATGTCATCATTTTTATATATATCATCATTTTTATATATATCATCATTTTTATATATGTCATCATTTTTATATATGTCATCATTTTTATATATATCATCATTTTTATATATATCATCATTTTTATATATATCATCATTTTTATATATGTCATCATTTTTATATATGTCATCATTTTTATTTTTGGATTTATAACTTTTCCTTTCAGTCGCTTTTCCTCTTTTGCCCACCACATGAACATTGCATATATATGGTGTGCCATATAAAATTAAAAAATGATCATATATCATTAATTTACATAGCCCCAATTCTGGTTTATTTTTTATCCATGTATTATTTAATATTGAATTATTTAATAATTCAGAAAACGGATTATCATCCTTTGGTTCGTTTTTTTTTATTTTTTGATAAAAATAATTATCACCATATATATGATTAGAATGATTACTACATGGATTCACTTCATTTATGTGTTCATCCTTTTGATTTTCTATATAAGGGTCATCTATATTATTTTTATCATCATGGTTATTAGAATTTATTTTGTCTTGACCTATATGAACCTTGGATGTGAAAAGAGAATTAGAAAATGGCACATTGGTCACATTATTCACATTATTCACATTATTCATATTATTCATATTATTCACATTATTCACATTATTCACATTATTCATATTATTCAAATTGTTGATATTATTGAAATTATTCATATTGCTAACATTTTGATTGAATGGCAAATAATATAAACCATTAAAAAATAATTTAGAATCTAACTTATTACAATTTAAATATATGTTAGGATCGTTTACTGAATTTACATCTTTTTTATTAAGAGTTTTAAAAAATTTTACGTATTCCAAAAAATTATTTATAATATTATTGGATCTTATATTATGTGGAATTAAAGGTTGATATATATAATTTATATAACATTTATATATCTTACTATTATTTTTATATAACAGATTATTATAACATAATATATCTATATATGAATATAAATTATATATATCTGAGTTTGTATTTGATAATATATTTTTTTTTTTTTTATCTGTATAAAAATTATTATATATAGAAAATTTATTACTATATGAGAATTCTTTATTATCATATAAAAATGTATTTGATATATTATTATAATTTATATAACTATCCTTATTATTACTTATTTTTTTTATATTATTTTGTAAACATATTTTTTCATTTTTATCATTCATAGATTCATCACATTGTTTCATAGTTTCTATATTTGATAATTCTTCTTTATCTTTATTATATACATCTTGAGCTTCTTTATTTTTATTTTCTTCTACAATATTTTGATCAATACATTCTTCATATATCATCTTATCACTATAATTATTTTTAATATTATTAATCGAGACATTTCTTTTAATATCCTTATCTTCATCATCATTTAAATTAATATTTAAAAACTCATTTTTCTTTTTATTATAATAATCAAGATAATAATTCAAATTAAAATAATCTCTTTTTATATTTGAATCGTTACATATATTCATTTCTTCATTTATATTAGTACCCGTTGATTTACATTTCCTTTCTTTTTTAGACATACTATTAAACATACTTGTATGAATATTTGTTTGTTGTTTATTAATATGAAGAGATCCATGCAAAATGTTTGATGTGGATGTGTCTTTTTTTTTATGCATTTCATTATCATTACATTCTTCATTTTTATCATTTTTTTTTCTTTTAATATAATTCACAAGAGAATATATTTGAGGAAGAAAAGTAGATGTATTTCCTTCTACTTGTTCTAAATCTTCTGTGTCCTTCTGTTTTGCTTCATATATATTTTGATTTTCTTTTCTTTCTTTTATTAAATCGATGAAAGCTAAAAAATTCATATCCCCCTTTTTTCCTTCCATAAAATCATAACAATCAACAAAAATATTATAATCATTGTATATGTCAAAAAAAAACTCATCTAATATTTTCCTTTTCATATGTTTAAAATGTTTATTATTACACATATAACATGATTGAGCATTATGATTTAGATATGTATTTTTTTCACATATATAAATATCTTTATTATAATTATTTATAAACTTTAAATTATTTGAATCCTTTAATTTATTAACATTTAATATTGTATTACTATTTCTATTGTTCTTCTTCAAAGTGTCTTGACCAAATATATTAATAAAATTTTTATGATAAGAATCCATACCACCTTCAATAATAGATACATTTTTTATCTTCAATTTATATATTAAATCGAAATATAATTTACGCACATATTTAATATTATGAAAATCATCGTCATATAAAATAATTACATCTTTATTTGGAACATATATATTTTTAAAAAAAAAATGCAAAATATTTACATCCTTCAAAACATTCTCTTTTATTAATACATATAAATTATAAGAACTGGTGTTCATATTGTTTTGATTTATATTATTTTTTACTATATCACATGAAACATTTATAATATTATTATTTTCTTCAGACTCTGTTTGTCTCTTCTGGTCCCCAAAAAATGTGACCATCGAAGGATTCTTTATCTCACTAGTGTGGTTATTACATATGTGCCCATCATTATATATATTATTTATATTATTTATATTATATATATTATTTATATTATATATATTATTTATATTTATATTATTATTTGTTGTTGTTGTGTTTTCACAATTAAGATGGTCATTTATATACATACCATTTTGCTCCCTCTTTCTATAAAGATTAGTCTCCTTTTTGTTGTTATGATCTGTTTGGTTACTTTTTATATATTTTTTTTTATCTAAAAGATATTTATTTTTTATAAGATAACATTTTAAATTAAAATGATCACATAATATATTATCATCTGTATAATAATTTTTATGATCTTCAATTATTTTATGTTGTAAATATATTTGACCTGATTGCAAAGGTGTTTTAAATTTAATTTTATGAGGAGATTTAATATTTCCAGTTGGCTTACCTCTATAAATATCATAAAAATTTCTATTTAAATCAATTCTATAATCATCTTGTACTTTTAAAATATTATTAACACCTTGAAATAATTCTTCTCTTTTTTGTCTACTTATTCTTTTTTTTTTTGTTCGTAAAATATTATTATTATTATTATTATTATGATTATTTATTTTTTTTTTTTCTTTATCCTTTATTTTTTTATTTGTTTGGTTCCACTTTGATCTCTTCCTATTTTTATTTTCTAAGGCTCCAAAATTAATTTGATTCGATTTTCTTTTCACTTGCTCACTTTGTTTTTTTTTCTTTAATAAAATATTATCATCATAAATAATCAGACAGTTCATGTTATATTTTTTTCTTAATAAAAAACAAAAAAGATCTTTATCGTTTCTCACGACTTCTCTATCATCATAATGGTTTAAAATATACCACACATTATTTATATCACATGGTTTCTTTTTCTTTTTTTTTCTCTTCTCTTTCTTATTTTCAATACTGATGGTGTCTGCCAAAAGAAAAAATATACATATATTTATATATATACATATATTTATATATATACATATATTTATATATATACATATATTTATATATATACATATATTTATATATATATTTTATTTTATATGATACTTTTGAATATGTCTAAATAATTTTTCACTAATTCCATGTTTATAGAATTATATAAGTGAAAAGATTTGAAATGACTATTCAATCTTATATCCAAAAAAAGATACTTATCATTTCCTTCACATAAATTTCTATAAAAATAAAATAAAGAAATAGTTTTATAAATTTAAATCCAAAAATATATATTTTCTGTTCTTCTCCCATGAAAATATAATAACAACATATTATCACCATAAAATAATATATATATATATATATATATATATATTTTTATATTTATATTTATATGGTATTTTTATTTTTTTATTTTTTTATTTTTTTGTTGGTACTTTAATATCTCATAAGAATTTACAGACATATAATCAATAGACTTAAAGAAGTTTAAAAGAACATTCTTTCTCTCATAATTTTCTGCAGAATTTTCACTAGTTAAATAAATTAAAACATTCTTTATAAAAAAAAGTTTATGAACAAAAGAAATAGGGGTCTGTCTTTCTAGATACTTTCCAAATGCCCACACCTTAAATAATACAAATATATATAAAAATAAATATATATATATATATATATATTTATATATATTTTTATATATATATTTTTATATTGTGATATCCATTTCTTGTTTCATTTTATAATTTTGTTTTATTTTATTTTTACTTTTTTTAAAAATTTTTTATTAAAAATATTTATTTTACTTAATAATTCTGGTAAATTCGAATTATCAACACATAAAAATATATTTCTACAAAAAAAAAAAAAAAAAAAAAATACATATATATATAATATATATATATATATTTGAACAGTGTTACACATATATATAATCCTCTAGGTATAATAATTTGTTTACTTTTATATTTACCTGTGTAAGATTAATAGAGCTAAAGAAAAATAAAAATAAAAAAAAGGATTCTGCTCTAATAAAAAGATCATATAAATTAAATTCAAAATTCTCATATTGCATTTTGAGGCAAACAAAGTCAAAAACCACGATGAAGCATATATTTCAGGGGACATCTTATTATTCTCTATAATATATTAAATATTAAATATTAAATATTAAATATATATATATATAAGATAGTTACAAGATATTATTATAATATTAATTCTATAGTTACATATAAACACCATTATAAAAAAAAAATAAAACAAATAATGCTCATATGAGCAGATAACTATATCATATTATCATATCATTTCTTTTTTTTTTTTTTTTTTTTTTTTTTTTTTTTTTTTTTTTCTAAAATTTTTTTTTATAATAGGTTATTATTTTTTTTTTTTTTTTTTAAAAAAAAAAAAAAATATTTTAAAAAAAAAAATTTTCGTCATAATAAAAATTTTTTTAAAAAATAAAAAAA
>NC_031492.1:1039102-1059668 GCF_001602025.1 Plasmodium gaboni | reverse complement strand
TTATATCTTTAACTTATGGCTTTTCTACAATTTAAGAGCAATGAAACGTTATATTTTTCCAACATATCAAATGCTAAAGATGAACAATCCAAGGTAATGAGTACTTCTCATCCAAGTGATGATCGAAATAAAATTTTGAAAAAACCTAGAGAAGGAGGAGATATATATTCTGATATTTATGTATGGTATTTTCTCAAGAATGTATACAAAAAAATGGAAATTTGTTCTTTTAATAAAATGGATAATACCTATACATTAAGAAGTAAGAAAAATTTGTAATCTGAATGAAAAAAAAAAAAAATATTAAAAATAATAATATTAATAATAATAATATTAATAATAATAATAATAATAATATATTAGTATAATGTGCAGTAAACATAAACATAATACAAACAATATGTTCATCCTTTTTTGTGATAATTATATGTTATACTAATCTTTATTTTGTTATGTCTGTCTTTTATTTTTGTAGGAAAAGGGATGACATTTGAGAATGTGCCTGCTGATAAAATAAAACCATACTTAAAAAATGTAGATGAATTAGATAGTGAAAACAATATAGAAATTATGCAGTTAAATGAAGAGAATGTTCTGCAGAATATAAAAAACAGATATAAGAAAAACAAAATATATACCTTTCATGCTTCTCTTTTATTAGTTGTTAATCCATATAAAGAAATAAAAGGGTTGTATGATATAAGTCAGATGAATATATATTTAAAAAAACTGACAGACGATCATATATCAAATGAAGAGAATATGAAAGCTCATATATATGATATTAGTAATATGGCTTATAAGAATATGATCCAAAAAAAAAAGAGGCAAACAATTGTTGTATCAGGACATAGTGGAAGTGGTAAAACAGAGAATTGTAAATTTCTTTTTAAGTATTTTCATTACATATTTTTTCATAAAAATGGAGGAGCTCACAATGACAACAAAAATAATAATATTAATAATAATAATAATATTAATAATAATTATTATTATCCACGTAGTTCTAATAACAATATATATAATAATTTTCTTACAAATATTAGTGCACCAGTGAAAGATGAAACAGATAGCTGTGTTGAGAAAGAAAATTATTCTGGTCTTTTAGGATGTTATAAAAAGATTACAGATAGTAAAAACGATAATATAAAAGATATGATGAATGGTAGTCACAAAATTTACAATGATAATCTACATAATGAACGAATTGATAAACTTATATATATCAATAATATTATAGAATCGATGAGTAACGCTAGAACTATAAAGAATAATAACAGTAGTAGATGTGGACGAATAAATGATTTAATTTTTGAAGAAAGAGAGAATAATAGAGGAGAAACGGGTGAATCACATAATATGTTTAATTATTGTTTTAATAATATAAAAATTGTAATTCTTTTATTAGAAATTAATAGATGTATTCGTCATAATAAAGGAGAACGTAATTTCCATATATTTTATCAAGTATTATATGGATTAAGCGATAAACAATTATATGATAGGAATTTAATAAGGAACATAAATCATTATCATATATTAAATTGTGGTAATGAAGATGATAAAGATAAATGCACAAAGGATATATCTATAGATAATAACATTATTAATAATTTTGAAGAATTAGAAAGATGCAAAGATGAAAAAAATTTTAAATATTTATTAGATGGATTAAATTATATAAAATATGATTCACATAGAATTAATGAATTTTTTGATGTTATAGCTGGTATATTACATCTAGGTCAAATAATAGAAGAAAATATCAAAAAAGATAATTGTAATGATAATTTGATTGATATAAAAAATAAAAAGAAAACTAATAATATATTAAGTGATAGCTATAGATATAGTTCAGAATGTTTGGGTATAAATATAGAGGATCTTGAGAATACCATAAAATATAAAAATATCAATGTTTCCTCAGAATCTATTAGAACCCATAGGAACAAAGAGAATGTGACATCTACAATTCATACGATAATAAAAATAATATATAAAACTTTTTTTAACAGGATAATAAAGGATATAAATATGACTCATTTAAGTGATAAAGAAAAAGAAGAAATAATGAATGAACAAATATATATGTGTAATCATAATATTATATCTATATTTGATATATATGGATTTGAAGAATTATCATATAATGATTTTGATCAGTTATGTATAAATCTAGCTAATGAAAAATTAAATAATTATTATATTAACAATGAAATAGAAAGAGAGAAAATAATATATCAGAATGAAAATATATTTTGTAATAATATTCAAGTACCTAATTATAAGGACACTTTAATTTTTATAGATAAAATATTTTCAAATCTAGATGACATAACAAAATTACATAATAGTGGATATAAAAAAAGTGATGACCATTTTTATAATTATTTGTTGAATAATGAAAAGATATATTTAGATAAAAATGTGTATGGCTTTATAAATAGTAAAGATCAAACACATACAAGTAAAAAACAGAACATAAAGAAAAATCAGTTTTTTATAAACCATTATGCTGGACCTATAACGTATACGATAAATAATTGGATATATAAAAATAGTGATAAGATAGAGTTGGAGATAGAAAATTTGATAAAAAATTCGAGCAATTATTTTTTAAATAATATAATAAATAATAAAATGGATCAGAATAATTGTGTTAATTTTACAAATCATCATACAAGTGAATGTGAGGAGAAAAAAATAGATGCAGAACAGAAGACATTCAATATGAATAATATGCTGATAGGAAAAAAAAAAAAAAGAGAAAACGTCCTGAATGAACATGAAAATATATCAGGTGATAAAGATGTAAATATAAAACAAGAGGATGAAAAAAATGGAAATTTATTGTCACATAATGATAATAGAAAGCATATGGAAATTTCAACAATGTTATTCAACATAAATTTGGAAGGAACAAAATTAAGTATAAACAAAAATAAAAATATAAATATAAATCATAATAATATAAATATAAATCATAATAATATAAATATAAATCATAATAATATAAATATAAATCATAATACATATAATAATAATACATATAATAACCCCATTGGTCATAATAATAAAAGGAATTCTAGAAACGTATTAAGTGTAAGTAAAAAATATATCAAAGAACTAGACAATCTATTCAATAATTTGGATGAAACAGATATGTATTATATTAGATGTATCTTACCAAACGATAAAATGCAGAAAAACTATTTTAAAAGATATTTAGTATATGAACAATTAAAACAATGTGGATCTAATGAAATGATAAAAATATTGAATAGTGGTTTGTCTCATAAAATAAAAAAAAATGAAATATTAAAAAACCTCCCGAAGACAATACACAACGAATTAAAATATTGTAATGACAATGATAAAATATATTATTTTATGTGTTTTTTTGATGAAAAGAAGGGTTTCAAGATAGGAAATAATTTTGTCTTTATGAAATCAAATATATATACTCAAATTAATTATTATATATCAAAGTGTTGTATATCATACAAGTGTAGCAAAAATGATAATAATAATAACAACAATAACAACAATAATAACAATAACAACAATAACAACAATAACAACAATAACAACAATAACAACAATAGTGGTGATATATTTAAAGATGTAAATTTAAAAAAGGACATATTGAAGTCCTTACAAAAGATACGTTTTCAAAGATGTGTTACAGTAATAAAAATATATAACTGGATAAATAATTCCTTTAAAATATATATAGAGAAGAAAAAAAAAATGAAAAAGATGGCATGCAAATATATATATAAAATATATTTGATATATAAAACGATGATAAGTGTTAAGAAGTCTTTCTCATATAATATTAGAAGGTTAAACAAAGTTTTTACAATAAAAGGTTACATGTTAGCATATAATAAGATAAAAACTTTAAGAAGGAGAGGATCGTTCAAAATAAATCACACAAATAAATTTGGAAATAACAAGGAGGATGAAAAAAAAAAAAAAAAAGAATCCATTGGTGATATGAATAGAAGTGAAACGAATATGCAAGAATTGAATAATATTGTTGACAAAGGAAAAAATGAAAATATTACAATGAGAGATGAAATAGGAGGAGACAAAAAAGAAGGAATGGATAATAGAAAAAAGGATGACATTAAATGTGACAATAAATATCATGATAGTAGTAGTCATAATAATAATAATAATTTTTATTATGATGATGAAGCATGTTTGGAGAGAAAAGACTTAGGATATGCTGAACCAGAAATATTTGTAAGCACTCCTGATAACTATCATTATATATATAACAATATAGACTGGGTTGTATCATATGTAGACAGATGTATACATTTCTATAATTTAATTTATACATATAAAAAGGTAAATAACAAGTATGTTTTAGATTATAAAAAAATAGAAATAAAAAAATTATATGATAGTGTAGAGGATGAAACAAATGTATGTAATAAAAAAGATAACACAGAATATAATACAAGTGCTGATGTGATACATAGTAAGGGAGATGATAATATATATTCTTATGATAGTATGGATGGTAAAAAAAAAGGATGTACTTTAAAAATAAAAGTATATGAAGAGGATACAAATAATAGAAATAATGATAAGAACAAACAATGTCAATCTGTAAAAGAATACAGTTATGTGAATAACCAGATGTATTCTTTTTTAGAGAGCAAATATGTTTGTATAAATCAACATGATTTATATAAAAATATGTTTGTAGTAATTGATGAATATTTTAATATAATTGTATTCACTTATCCAAATTTAAAAACGATTAGAAGGTTTCTTAAGAAAAAAATAAAATCTTTAAAAATACAAAGCGATGAAAAAAATGTGCCGACGACATACTTGCCTCAGTTATATAAAAGTAGTAGATATGAACATCCATTACAAAATAAAGATAAGATGAATAACACAAATGACAGTATGAATGATATTTATAAGGAACACTACATAAATGAATGCAAAGAGAAAAATAATTATATTATTAAGAAAAACCAAAGTGATGATGTAGATGAATCTTATACATCTACCTTTGATATATTTAGTGATGAAAATTTAAATATATTTATGCATACTTATAAAAACATTTACGTGTTGAATAATATGGAGGATATTACATATAATGAAAGGATTGAGAAAATAAATTATGGGTATAAACAAAATAAATCACAAGATGATGAAGTATTTATGTTGGATGAAGACATGAAAGGGAGTTCATCAAATAAAAACAATATTGAAAAGGATTACAAATGTATAAATAAAAAAAAAAAAAAAAAAAACTATTTCAGTTTATTGAAAGTAATAGAAAAAACAGAATATATATTTGATGAACTTTATTTAAATTCAACATATAAAATATTAAAAATATGTTTCTTACCTAGTAGTATTCATTATGTTGTATATTTAGCATATGTCCTAATAAATAATAATCATTATTTACTTGTAACTATAGTAAATTATTTAAGTAAACCAATATACAAATATATGGTACATATATTAATAAATAATATAGTACAAAATGAAGAATTTGTGCAATTTTTTATGAAAAGTTATGAACAAGAAGTTTGTTCAGGTCATTTAATGGAAAAGGAAGAAATTTTGGCTAGCCAGGAAAAAAAAAATAAAGACAAATCAATAATAATAACAAATATACAACAAGAGGGAGAAAAAAAAAAAAAAAAAAATATATATATTATGTGTGAAGATATATTAAATAAATATTTAAGTACATTAAAAATATCTATACTTAATAATAGTCATATAATAATCTATGGATCTTGTTTATTAAGTTTAATAGAAATAAAAAATTATAATTTAAATAGTTCATATAATCTTTATGTTAAAGAATATGAATATAAATATTTAAAACTTATATTCAATTTATACTGTTTTGAATATTTCAGTAATGTTTATGATATATATGTCAACAAATTATCTTACGATTTAAAGCATCACTTGGTAAAAAATGATTTATTTAAAAAGGAAAGAAAAAATAGCAATTTGGTTTACCTGAACAAGTCAGGCGAAAATTGTGATGAAAATGGAGATATATCGAAAGGGGAAAATAAATATATGCAGGATAAATATGAAAATGCACACATATATAAAAATAATAATAATAATAATAATTATTATTATTATAATAATTATAATAATTGGATGCATACATATGAAGAGACCATAAATAAGTCCAATAAGAATGACAACAATTTTGAGGAAGAATATACATTTTATATTTTTTCTTTGTTTAATGATATATATATGTTGACAAATAGTAAATATAAAAAAATGAGCAACATAGAAAAAATTAATGATATAAATGGTGGAGATTATCAAAATGGTGGTGATGCCAAAAAATTGTTGGATGTTCTCTTTAATTATAATGAATGGAAAATAATAAAATTAAAAAATGAGAGTATGGATGAGCGTAAGAAAATTTGCACATTTCAAGGTGTTATGAATATGAATATAAATTATTATTATAATAAAAATTATTACAAGAGTAATATATCATTAGGTTCATGTATTCAATCAACGATTCAAAGATATACTATATTTAATGAGGACAAAGGAAAGGGAGGTGTTATTAAAATGAATTACCAAGGGTCTATATTTCCTGATGTGTATATATTAAGGGAGATAAAATATGTAGAACAAGGACAAAAGAGGAAACAAGAATATTATTACAACTTTAAAAAGGAAAAATTGTTTACATTGTATGACGAAGGTGGTTATGACACAACTGACATGAGTGAGAGGTATATATATATATATATATATATAAATATAAATATATAGATATATATATAAATATATATAAATATATAGATATATATATAAATATTTTTTTATTTTATTTTATTTTATTTTTTTTTTTTTTTTTTCCCTTTAGAAATATAGAGTCATACAACATCTTGTCGTGTACCCCATTAAATCATTTAGATACCATATTATTATTAATGGTAATAAATAAAAGAAAAGAAAAAAAACATCAAAACTTGTCAACATGTTTAATTGTAGAAAGTAAACATTACATAAAAATGTTACACAAATATATATATATATATATATATATATATATATATATATTTATTTATTTATTTATTTTTTTATTTTTATTTTTTAGAAGAATACAGACGAGAATAATTCCTATGCTCTCCAAGTGATGAACATCGTCAACAAAAAAAAAAAAATTCTTCCTATCACAGAATGAATATATATTTTTTAATATATGATGATAATTATAGTGTTCATTATATAAGTTTATAGGAAAAAATATGTTTATATACATATATTTACATATATTTTAATTTCTTTATTTTTTTTTTTTTTATTTTTACATTTTGTCTTAAAAGATTAAAAAAAAAAAAAAAAAAAAATTAATTATTATTTAAATTTAGTGTCATAATAAACATTACATATTTCATATATTCTATGAATATATATTATGTTGATAAATTTAATTTTTTTTGCTGGTTAAGTTTGTTCATGTTCAATATATACTTTTTTATTTTTTTATTTTTTATATATTGATCGTTGCATAATTTCCTACTTGCCTAATTTCTGGTATAATATTTCATTCTCTTGACATCCTTTATAGTTAACCTTAAAAAATAGAAACATATGAATATAAATATATTACATAAATATTATATATAAGAAATGACCTAACGTTCTTATTATACATTTCTTTATTTTATTTTATTTTATTTTATTTTTTTTTTAATGTTATTACCTTGGACATATAAATAATGGGAAGAGAAAAAATAAAAATAGATAACACATTAAATGCGAAAAAAATCCTTCTATCATTTTCTACCATATTAAACTAACACCAAAAAAAAAAAAAAGGAAATAACAAAAAATTAAAAATATATATATATATATATATATATATATAAATCACTTTATATGTTGTTATATGAAATATTAGGAACATATAAAAGTACACACACATATACATATTAATACAACATATAAAATATATATATATATATATTTATTTATTATTGTTATTTTTTTTTTTTGTTACCCTCCTCATATTTCTATTCATAGTGAAGGAAAGAGGAATAGGAACATTTTTTAGCATCATGACATTTTTGACTTTGTTCATTTTTTCATGTTTTTTTAAAAAATAAAAAAATATTTTTTTTAAAAGGTACACAGAGGAGAAAGAAAAAAAAATTAATATAAAAATGAAAAGTAAAAAAAAAAATAATAAATGAAATAAAAATATATATAAATATAAACATAAATATAATTATACCTATATAAATATAAATATATATATATATATATATATATATATATTATATATTATTAACCTGTGTAATTATAAATATACATTTTTTTACATTTAAAAAGAAATATTTGTATATATATATATATAATATTTATATATTTTGATCTATATATTATTTCTTATTTTTTTTTGTTTTTTTATTTGTTTATGCTTTGCTCTATTTGAATTTATTAAAAAAAAAAAAAAAATGCATATTTATTTTTTAGTTGTTATATTATTTTATTTATATCAAAAATATATTCTTATGAAAAATATAAAGAACATAAAGAAGAAGGGTATTATGTATATGTTTTATATTCCCTCTGTTGAAAAACAAAATTGTATCACACATACTTTTAATTCGTTAAAAAATATTAGTCCATTGAAAAAAAAGAAAAAGAATTTCCTTTTATTGAAAAAAAGAGATAATGAAAAATTTTCAATTGATATATATACAACTTTCAATAAAAAAAGAAAAAAAAAAAAAAAAGAAAAAAAAATAGATCAAGACCAATTATTCCTTTTTCCTATGCCTTATGGAAATTACATGCATCATTCAAAATTTATTACAAATATTAAAAAAAGAAAAAAATTAAAAAATGACAAAAGGGAGATAAGGAACAGCTTTTTGAATGCCAGCTCACCAGGTCATGATGATGGGGGTGAAGATCCTGAGTGCGATCTAGAAGAGAGGAAGAAAAAAAAAAAGAAACTAAAACATATGAAGAGTGATATTATAATAAATGATGATAATATAATAAATGATGATAATATATCGAATGATGGTAGTATATCGAATGATGGTAGTATATCGAATGATGGTAGTATATCGAATGATGATAATATATCCAATGATAACAGTTTAACTAATAATAATATATCTAGTGATAGTATATCTAGTGAGGGTGCCTTAAATATTCTAAACGAATATCTGAAGAATAAAGATGCATTAGAAGACAAAAACTACGATGTAAAGAACGGATTAAATAAAGAACAAATGTTAGAAGAATATAATAGATTAGTAAAAATTATAAAAGATAGTGATGAAAGAAAAAAGAGGGAGTGGCAAGAAAATGAAAAAAAGGATATGTATGAATTAAATGAACGAGTTATTAGTAGCTCAAGAAAAATAAATATAGATAAACTAAAAAGTGATATTGAAAAAAATTTTAAAAGAGATGAAGTGATGGAAAAAAAAATACAAGATTATATGCATTTATTCATACAAAATGTAGAGAAAGAACGATTTAATGATATAATGATGAATGAACAAGAAACTAAAGACAATACAAATAATAAACATAATAATGAAAATAAAACAAATAATATAAATAATATAAATAATATTAATAATATAAATAATATTAATAATATAAATAATATTAATAATATTAATAATGATCATGTAAATTCATCTAATAATGATATTATTCAAAATAAAGAGATAGAGATAGAGAAAGAAGAAAAAAATGAGAATGATCTAAAATATAGTGAGGATGATTTACAATCTGATGAGAAATATATAAATAAATCTTCTATAAATGACAAAGAGGAATATATAACAGAAGAAGAATATATAACAGACGAAGAAGCACGTATGAATAACGAAATTTTAAAAGAAGTATATAAAGGGAACTTTAATAATATTAATAAATTTAAATTTAAATATTCAAAAAGAGATTATGAAAATTTAAAAAACGGTAAGAGTGATAAAACTGATATGAACAATATATATAATAATAATATTTATTATGAAGAAGATAAAATAATAGATGCATTATTAAATAAAATCCATAAAGAAAAAATACTTTATAATCATATAAATGAAAAGGAAAAAAAATTATTAGATGTATATGAAAAATATAAAAAAGAAAAGAAAATACAAAGAAATGAAGAACTAGAGAATTTAAAATATATAAATAAACAAATAGAAGACAAACAAAAAAAAATTAACACAAATGGATTTGACATAAAAGAGGATGCTACAACTACGAATACTACAACTACGAATACTACAACTACGAATACTACTACTACTAATGAGAGATGTCCTAGAAAAAATACCTATCACAGTTATGTGTCGCAAGATGGTTATAATAATAATTTAAATAACAACGATAATAATGATAATATAAATGATAATACAAATAATAATATAGATAACAATTTAATTATTAATAAAAATATATTTTTTAACAAAACCAATGAAAAGTTTATAGAAATAAAAGAAGAAGATATTAAAGAAATGAGCGAACTACAAGTCAAAGATGAATTAAGAAAAAGAGGATACCCAACATTTGGAACTATCGAAGAAATAAAAACAAGATTATATGATGTTATGAAAATTAAACAGAATAATCATATGGATATAAGAAATATCTTAAAAAAACCAGAAGATAATGTATTATCACATATGAGATTAGAAAAATTAAAAGAAAATATTAAAATATATAAAGAAAATGAACAATATGGAGATACAGAATCTAAAATAAAACAATTAGATGCATCTATTGAAATATCAAAATTTATAGATGATCCTATACATTATCTTCGTATAGATTCTACACAAAAATTTGTAAATACAAATAAAGAAAAAAATAAAAATAATATAAATAATAATATACATATAGATATAAATAAAAATGATGAAAGTAATAATATCGATATACAATATGATACTGAAAATAATGTTTTAAAAGAACCCATTATAAATGATTATAATTTTGATAAAGAAATATCTATGGCAGAAAAAATTAAAAAAACCTTTTCATTTGAAAACGAAGAAAAATTACCTGACCAAATCATTACAAGATTCAACAACAAAAATAATAATAATAATATTATTAATAATAATATAGATAAAGATGATGACATAAATGAATTAGAAGAAGAAACACAAGAAAAATATAGAGAACAAGTTTTAAAATATGGAAGTTTACAAGAAACAATTGAAGAATTTAATTATAAACATAATTTATCTTTAGATTTTATTGGAGATTTTATTTGTAAATGTTCAAACGCACATATACAAGATATTAATAAATATAGATATAAAACAAAAGAAGAAATTGAAAAACTAAACGAAAATGATTTCTATCATCTTTTTGAAGATAATAATTTAAATAATAATTTTATTGTTTATAAATTTGTTAATACAAAACAACTTATAAAAAATTATCTAACTACTTCGAATATTGTGACACTTATAGAGTATGCTAACATAGCTGATCCTGTTGATATAATTCATTATTACACACCAGAAAGTTTATATATGATTAGTGAGGATTATAATATAACTATTGATAGGGTTATTGATGCATGCACCAGACTTAATATAAAGTAAAAGATATTCAAAAAAATAACACACACATAAGCATATACATAAAAAAAAAATATATATATATATGTTCATATATATATGTTCATATATTTATATTTTTTATTCTTTAGGCTGCCATATGGAGGTGATACACATTTAAACAAGGAATGCTTTAATTTTCTCACTTGTTACCTTAGCAAATACCAAAAGATAAAAAGGAAAACATAAAATTGAAAGGTGTCAAATATTTTAAAAAAATAAAAATATATAAATATATATATAATATATATATGTGTGTATATTTTTTTTTTTATTTAAATATTTTAATAAATTATTATTTTTTAAGTGTTCATAAAAAGATGGACATAAATCCACCTACCCAATAAATGAATAAATAAATAAATACATAAAATAGATAAAATAGATAAAATATATTTAATATATATATAATATAATATATATTTTTTTTTTTTTTTTTTTTTTTTTTTTTTTTTTAAAATTCATTTTTTATTGTTTTTTGAGTTTTGTCATCTTTTCCAATTCCACTAACAACATCATCAATTCTTAAGATCATAGCTGCTGCTTCTATAGCACTTTTATATATTTGTTTTTTTACAGATAATAAATCCCAAATATTTTTAGTTGACACTTTAATAATATCTCCTGTTATACCATCAACCCCAAATTCTTGACCACCTTCTTGTTCATGTTTTATTCTTAATTCATTCATTGTTTTAACAACATTAACTCCACTATTTTGAGCTAATATTTTTGGTATTATTTCTAATGCACTTCCAACAGCTTCTGTTATGCTTTTTCTTGAATCATCAAATTTAGCTGCTTCTTTTATTAAATGTTGACCTACTCTCATTTCTGTGCATCCACCTCCATATAATAATTTTCCTTCCATTAGAATATTTTTAGCTACATTCATTCCATCATGTAAATTTCTTTCAATTTCATTCAAAACATCTTTTGTAGATCCTCTTAATAATATGGTACATGCATGTGGATCTTCACATTCAACAAAAAAAGAATAATAATCATCACCTATTTTTTTTATTTCAAATAAACCACATTTGGTACCTATATCACTTTCAATAATTTCTTCACATCTATTAACTATCTTTGCACCACTTACTCTTTCTAATCTATTCAAATCAGTTTTTCTAACTCTTCTTATAACACTAATATTTTTCTTTACAAGAAAATGCTGAGCTAAATCAGAAACACCTTTCTCTGTAATTACTATATCACATTTACTATCTATAATATATTCACACATTTTCTTTACTTCTATTTCTTCTTGTAATAATAATTCATTCCATGTCTTCTCATCTAATATCTCTACATTCGTTTGACTTTCTGCTTTCTTATACTCTAAAGTACAATCTAATAATAATATTCGTGGATTCTTAATATAACGTCTCATTTTAGGATGTGTAATATCTTTATTTATCATAACACCTTTAAGAACATAACTATCTGTTATATCTCCTCCTGGTATCTTTTCAACCTTAGCATATCTTTTTATGTCAATTTCTTTTCTACCCATTAAATTATCTATTTTTACACATCGAGTTGCTTCTAAAGCTAATTTACTAACTATCCTATTATATCTATTCACAAATTTAGTACTTAAACATGAATCAATAGCTTTCATTAAATCAGATTCACTATTTACATCTATATCTATTGATATCTCTTCTAAATATTTTATACAACTATTCAAAGCGTTCATATAACAATTTACAATTATAGTAGGATGAATATTCTGCCTCAAAAAGCTTTCAGCCACATTTAACAACTCACCTGATAAAATTACAACTGATGTAGTACCATCACCAACTTCTTCATCTTGTGATCTACTTAATTCAATCAAAGATTTAGCAGCTGGATGAGCAACATCTACTTCTCTTAATATACAATTTCCATCATTTGTAATAACAATACCTCCAAGAGGATCTAACATCATTTTCAACATTGCCATAGGACCCAGAGTCGTTTTAACAATATCGCTCACGGCTCGGCTTGCCTAAAAAAAAAAAAAAAAAAAAAAAACACACAAATATATACATATATATATATTATATATATATGTGCATAATTATGTATTCCCACGTTTTAAAATATAACAACAAAAATTTATATTATTCCATATAATTATTATTACCTGTATATTTGATAACTGTGTTTTTCTTCCTTCCTCCCTTTTTGTATTAGGTTTAAAAACCAACACTGTACCTGGATTTTTTAACATCTAAAGGAAAAAAAAAAAAAAAAAAAAAAAAAAAAATATATCTATATATATATATATTGTGGCAGGTATGTTCTTTTTATGTGCTTTATAATTACTTTTATTTGTTATAACTTCTAAATGTAATTTTTTTTTTTTTTTTTTTTTTTTTTTCTATTTTTATAACTCTCTATATATTTACATATATATATTTGTTATGTTATAATAATCTAACGTCAACGTTTTATATTCAAATTTCAAAATGTATTATTATTATTTATGTATACCTTTTTTTTTTTTTTTTTTCTTTTTTTTCTTTTTTTTTTTAATATATATTTATATCTTAACAAAATATACTTAAATATATTTAATTCATAACAAAAAAATAATATGTATTATATATATATATAACAAAGGTATTTATATTCTTGGAAAGAAATGAAAAAAGAGTTATAATAAAAAATTATAAATAAATAATAATATATAAATATATGAAATGTGAATGAAACCAGAATTTGTATTTAATTTCAAAAAAAATTTTACATACATATATAAAAAGTAAAATATATATTATTATATACATACATACATATATATTATATTATATATATAAATATATATATTAATATTATATATATATTTATAATAATAATATATATAACATCAAATGGTTTATTTTTTTAATACTTCTATATATATATATATATATATATATATATATATATTAAGAAATGTTTATCAAGTTTATTTTATTTTGCTTTATTTGTTTTATTTTTACTTTTTTATTATATTATATCATTTATTATATTTTTTTTTTTTTTTTTTTTTTTTATACTCATATATGTTTATATTTTGTATCTTTACAATTATTGGGTTTACATAAATTTTATTTTATTTTATTTTATTTCATATCATATCAAATTGTTCATATCTACATAAAAATAAAATCGTACTAATAAATATTTTATAATTGAGAAAAGTGAAATAAAAAAAAACCTTAAATATATATATATATATATATATATATATTTATTTATTTATTTATATAATATTATTCACTTATATACGATTAAAATAATCCTTTTAAATTTTTATAATAAATGTAAAATATAAAGTATTCCGTTTGTTTATTTTAAAAGGTTCTTCTTACAAATAAATAATATATATATATATATATTTATAATGTTAACATTTATTTTGGGTCTTATTAAAAAATACTATCATGGTGATGACTATAAATATTTTATTATATATACATATGAACACATTTATATATCTTTTTAATATATTTTATAACAATCAATCATTTCTATAAAGAGATCATATTATGTTCACATAAAGAAAAACCGTCTATAATATTTCGTTATAATTACTAATATATATTCGATTAAAAAATTTTATTATAAGAAAAAATATAACGTTTCATTTGTCTTACACAAAAATATCTACATACATACAGGAATATAAATATAAACATATATATATATATATATAATATATTAGTTGAAAAAATATATAAATACAAGAATAGTCCTTACAATATTATTTTCCTTGTATGTATGATATATAGCTATTTTTAGATAAAAAAAAAAAAAAAAAAAAAAAAAAAAAATATGAACCGTTCATAAAATAAAAATTTCACATATCTATTTGTTGTAATAAATATATGTATATATATATATATTTTTTTTTTTTTTTATGCAAAATATAGCTGTTTTCCTTTTTGAACTCTAAAAACATATGAACAATTCATAAAAAAAAAAAAAAAAAAATAGCCATACAGCCATTTTTCAAATGTATCATAATAAAAATACACCATTTAATTTAATCAGTCTAATAGAACTCATACATTTTTTATATTTCCTTGAATATCATAAATAAATAATAAAAAAAAAAAGTATATTTTTTCCAGATATGAAATATTAAGAAAATTGTATAGATATAAAAATATAATGTATATATAAAATGTATCATACTTTATCATGTACACAAAGATGTTAATGTAAAATATTTTAACATATAAAATATATATATATATATATATATATATATATTTATATATGTTCTATATTTCTTATTTTTATTGTTGTGATTGTCTAGCCGAATAGAGAACCACTGAAGGCAAAGTTCTGAGCAGAACAATCTCTGAATTCTATATAAATACGTCTAGATTTTACATTCAAGTTGCTTACAAGTAGTTTTGTTATTTGATCAGCAAGAGCAGAATTATTTGACCTATTAATTCCTCCAATACTTGTTACTCTTACAAAACAGTAAGCTTCGTTGCTACCTCCAAATCTTAAGTTTTTTTGATAATCATAATTACTCATAATATAACCAAGTGGTTTGCCCATAACATCAGAAATTGCTATAAGGAGCAAAAAATGACAAAAAAAAAAATTAAAATGTATATATATAAAAATATATATATATAAAAATATACATATATATATATATATATATATTATTATTCCATATTCTATAAAATATACATTTTTGTATATTTTGTTTAGGCTATATACTCAATTTTTATAAAAACTTTATTAAATATATATATATTTCATTTTTTTCATATTAATATGATATATATACATATATTTTTTTTTTTTTTTATCATTACCATTTTCTATTTGTGATAATGTACTTTGAACATTATCATCAGGAAGGTTTACGTTTGTTACTAATTCACAGCAAGGCATTTTTAATCACAATGTTATGATAATATTATAAAAATTCACAGGTTTAAATTTGAAAGAAAGGAAAAAAAAAAAAAAAAAAACAGCAGCAACGAGAAAAATAAATAAATAAACAAATAAATGAATAAATTATTATGGTATTTTATTAATTTGTATTATTCCAAAAAAGGAAAAAAAAATTAAAATCAAAATAAAAATCAAACTAATGTTTATATATATATTATATTTTTATTATACGAATGAAAACATTATTATCAATAATAAAATATTATTTATTAATGGTTTATTATAAAAATATAAAAAAAAAAAATAATAATAATATAGAGGAAAGGATACTATTTTTTAATTGAACCATAAAAAAATGATAAAAATAATATATATAGCACATAAAATTATATATATATATATATATAATATATATATTATTATTTATGTATGAAAAATACTACATATCATATTATAAGCGAAAGACCTCTCATAGAAACATTCCGCAAAAAAAAAAAAAAAAAAAAAAAAAAAAAAAATATCACATATATATTATAATATATATTATTATATTTTTATGTATTATTATTTTTTATATAATAACATTACAACCATAAGATAAATTTTAAAAAAAAAAAAAAAAAAAAAAAAAAAAAAATATCACATATATATTATAATATATATTATTATATTTTTATGTATTATTATTTTTTATATAATAACTTTACAACCATAAGATAAATTTTAAAAGATTCTTATGATTTGACTACATTAAAAATATATATATATATATTATATATATATGAGAATACATATATAAATATATAAAAATAGAATTTAAAAAAAAAGAAAAAAAAAACATGAAACAAAGTATAATATTATATATATGTATATGTACATATATAAATATACCTTAATCAAATTTGATAAATATTTAAAAATGACAAAAAAGAAAATAACGACAATAAGAAAATATGATGACACATATATATATATATATATATATATATTTATTTATTTATTTATTTATGTTCCATTTTTATGTTATAATTAACTATGCTATGTCAAAGGAATTCTCTTGAAAGGAATGATAGGTATTTTCATATGACTGACAGAAATTATGATCATTATTATTATTTTGGCTGTTTTTATATTGAATCTTTGGCAAAAATGATTCACAAGATTCTTCATATACATTGTCAAAGGTACCTTTATATTTTCCTTTAATAAATAAACAAATTTTTTCTTTAAATGATAAATAAAATTGATTAATAATATTTGTGAATGCTGATAAGTATACAAAGAATGTTATTAATAATAAGAATAAGAAAAAACCGGTTGATATATAATTATTATTTTCATCATTATCTATATCATTTTTATTTAATACAATATTATTATTATTATTTATATTTTTCAAAGTATTATATTTATCATCATTATTAGTTAAATTATCATTATATATATTATTCTCATCTGTATTTATATTTGAATTATTAAAATAATTAAAAAAATGGAATGGTTTATTATATATATTTTTATTCTTATCTTGTTGTTCATCTTGTATATTATTATTTTGCTTTTCTTTATTATTATATTTGAATTTTGAATCTATTAAAAGGTTTTTCATTTTATAATTATGATAATTACTATTATTATGATAATTATTTTTATCATAAATAAGATGTGTACTTAGATTATCATTTAATGCATTTGAATTTTCTAAATTAGTTTCACTAGATGTAAGTAAAGAAATATTATCTTGGGTATCATTATTATTATTATTATTATTATCTTTATAATTATCTTTTATATTCTTGTTATTTTTTTTATAAAAAAAATTGGACCACGTTGATGAAGTCTCTTTTTCTGTAGCTTCATTATTATCATTTATAAGATTATTTATATTATCATTTAAAAGGTTATTCTTAGTATCAATGATTTTATTTTTTTCTGTTAATAACATAGTATCATCGTTTTTCATAGGATCCTCACTATATGTATCATTCAAATTATTATTTTTACATTTAAGTATACATTTTTCTAATATTTTATAATCATCAAGTGATAGATAACTTTCATTCTCAACATTTTTCTCTTTATTATTAATTTCATTAAAACAATTCATTAGACAGCTCTTAAATTTCACCAATGGATGATAATTAATATTTTCATTGGTTTCTTTGTCAGATGTTAATAATAAAGAATAATTTATATTATCTACATTTTTATTATTGTCATAATAATTCTTTACTAAGTCTAAAACAAATCCTTTAGGGTCCTCATCTACCTTATTCATCTTGTTCTTATTTAGATTATTGTTCAAATTATTAGTCATATCATCACTCGCATTATCACTTAAACCAACATTTGTATCATCATTTGTATCATCACTCGAATCATCACCCACCTTGTTAACATCTTCCATGTTCATGTTCGTGTTTATTTCCATTTTATTTTTATTTAACTCCTCTTCATATTTGTTCTTATTCTTTCTAAAATACGTAAAAATATTAAATTTTTTATTTTCATCATCCTTTTGATCATCCATTTTGTTATTATTGCTATCCTCTGAATGATCATTGAAATGACCTTCCTTTGACATATCCTTATCACCCCTATCATGCTTATCATTCCAATAATTTAAAAAAGAAAATTTATTGTTCTTATGGTCAACGTTGTGTAAATCATCCAAATTATTATCATCTACATTAATGTTATTTTTATTATTATCGTTCATGTCATTTTTCTCATTTTTATACAAATATTTCCTCAACATATCAAACAATTTATTATTTTCTTCTTGTGAGTTTTTTTTCCTGACTTGTTCAGGTAAATTTTCATGATCTGTTTGATTTTGATTTAATATTGAATTAAATGAATTATTTGAATTATTATATAAAAGGTTAAGATCATTGTTTAGATTTTTTTTTTCATCATGTTTATTTGTAAACCACCATGAATATTTCTGATCATTTAAGTTGTTTTGTTTATTTGTTTCATTATGTATATAAAATGAATGAAAAAAATCGTTTTCTTTTTTTATATTATTATTTTCATCTTTGTGTTTAAAATTTTTTATGTAAGATAGAATATTTTGTAAAAGATTTGTATTCTTATCTGTTTCATCATTCATATTATTATTATTATTATTATAATAATTGTTTATATGTGTATTTTTATTTTTGTCTTTATCATCTTTTTGAGATAGTGTTAATAAAAGTTTTGAAAAAAATAAATGGCTATCTGGTAAATTTTTTAATTTATTTAAATTATCTTCATTCAATTTATTAACATTTTCTTTTTCTTCATTAAATGATTTTTTAAATAAATTGAAAAAATAATTTGAACTTCTTGTAATATCATCTTTCAATATATTAGTATGTTTAGTTATATTAGAACTATCTTTAACAACATTTTCTTTTAAATCTATCACATCTTTCTTTATATTTTTTATATCTTTTTCTATGACTTGTTCATTTTTAAATAACTTCTTTTTAAAGGTGCACATCATTTTATGAAATAAACTATTAGAACTATTATTATCACCATCATCATTACAATCATATTTATCATAAGAATTATTATTTTTATTCTCCTCGTTTAATTTGTTTGAAATCTTATTTACAATATCTTTCATACCAACCTTATAATTATTATTATTATTATTATTATTAACATTTTCTTCTTTGTTCTTTTCTATCCCTAGCTCATCCTTTTTACTATCACCCTTGGAAGTATGAAAAGCTGCTGGCAAAGACTTTATATAATCTTCATACTTGAAACATAATATGTCTTGTATAAAAATTATAAGAAAAAATAAATGATATTTCAACTTCATTATGATATATATATAAAAAAAAAAAAAAAAAAAAAAAAAAAAAAAAAAATAAAAATAAAAAAAAGAATATATATATATATATATAAATATATAAAAATATATATATTATTTTATTAATATATATAAATTATAATTTTTAAATTTTTTTTTTTTTTTTTTTTTTTTTTTTTTTTTATATATTATTTTTTTTTTTTTTTTTTTT
>NC_031492.1:1030107-1039002 GCF_001602025.1 Plasmodium gaboni | reverse complement strand
TTTTTTTTTTTTATTCTATTTATTATTATTATTTTTTATGTTTTTTTTGTTACATTTTTTTTTTTTTTTTTTTATTTAATGTTATTATATTATTTTTTAAAAATTACGAACAACTCCATAATTTAATTATTTAATAATTTTTTGAAAAGAATAAAATATTATATATATATTATATATGCATGACACGTCATATTTTTATATAATATATATATATTATATATATATTCAATAATAATATAAAAATAATGTAATGTTGTTAGTAATGCATATAATATATATATATATATATTGTATACATAATATATTTTGTATAGAATGTAAAAAAAAGAAGAGGATAAAGGGTCCATCTATATATAATATAATATGATCTTATTTATTTTTATAAAAATATGTAAAATAATAAAATATATATATTATATAATATATATATATATATATATATATATATGTGTTTATATAATATATAATTATATTTTACTTATATGATATATATATATATATATAGCATATAAATAAATACATACATATATATATATAATATATATATAATTTACATTTTTTTTTTTTTATATATATGTATTTGTAAAGATATTTAGAAAAAAAATATATATTTATATCTATAAATATGAAATAATAGGTATATGTATATTTATATTATTATATATATGTTATATATATATATAATATAAGGATCCCCCTTATTTATTTTTTTTTTATATCCTGTTAAAAAATAATAATAAAAAAAGAAAAATAAAAATGTAACAAAAAAAACATAAAAAAATAATAATAATAAATAGAATAAAAAAAAAAAAAAAAAAGAAGAAGAAAAATAATATAAATTAAAATTGTAAGATTATTATATATAAATAAGTATACAAAAAAAAAAAAATAGAACAATGGATATATAAAAAAGTCTCTTTATTTTTTAGTTCTTTATAGAAAAAAACATAAAAACAAAATTTTTTTTTTTTTAAGTAATATTAATAATGAAAGTGAATAAATATAATTCCACATAATATTTAATAAAAAAAATAAGTTGTAGTTTTAAAAATAAAATAAAAAAAAAGCAAGTAAGAAAGAAAGAGGGAATGTGCCTCATAAGAACAAAAAAAAAAATTTTAAAATGTTTATTGATAAGTAGAAAATAATAGTATAGTTAATATATATAATAAATATATAATTATATAAAAAAAAAAAATGTGTTGTTGAGAATAAATAAATATATATATATATATATATATATATGTATATGTTTAAATATGTAGTAATTATTATATAGTAGTATAAATATATATTTTGTTTTGTGCTTAATTAAATAATACACCTTTTTTTTATATTTCTTTTTATATTTGGCATACCATATATATATAAATATATATATATATATATGTGTAGGTTTATGTTTATGTTTATATTTTTTACATGCAAAATGTATTTATGTAAAAAAAAAAAAGAAAAAAGGATCGTTGATATTAGTCCTTTTTATTTAAATGTTATATAGTATACATGACAAGAATAATAACGACAAAATAAAATAAATAAATAAATATATAAGGAAAATATGTATTTATTTGCATGAGCTGCTTTAATTTATATATTATTTAACTTAGTTTTTTTTAATGATATAACATATATGTTTAGTTATTGTATGTCTTTTTGTTTTAGTAATAAATATATATATATATATATATATATATATATATATATATATATATGTATATATGTATATATGTATATATGTATATATGTATGTATAGTCACTCCTTAAATATGCTCTTACATTTTTTTTATCGATAATATAATGTGAAACATATATATTTTGTTTTTAGAAGGTAGTTTTTTTTTTTTTTTTTTTTCTTTTTTTAAGAATATAAAACGTGATGATTAGTATATCTATATATTGAGCATCTGTTTATTCATTGAATGTATATATATATATATATATATATATATATATGTGTATTTTAATTTTGTCTGTTGTCATATATAAGATATTCCATGTTTCCTTATGACAGTTTAATATAATAAATATTGATGAAATACGTATTATATATATATATATATATATATTACAATTTATTTATATTTTTCATCGTTTAAATTTTTTTTTTTTTTTAAATATATTTAGCTTTAATATTTAATAATTTTTTTTATTTGTATATATTAACATATAACAGTTTTGAAATATATGTATATGTATTTTTTTTTTTTTTATTTATATTTTTATGTGGTGTCTCTTTATATGTTTATTACAACTAAGTGCATATAAGAAAATACACTACCTTCAGCTCACGTGCCCCCCTCTTTAAAAAAAAAAAAAAAAAAAAAAATATACATATATATTATTATATTATATATATATATAATATATTTATATTTAGGGAGACAAAAAAAAATAAAGATATAAAAATATCGTGAATTTAGAAAGATTCCGTTTTTATGATGAGACGGAGAAGCGTTTACAATTTCGATCAGGAGAAGCATGGCTATTTAATGAATCATATTTCTTGGCTTAATTTTATGAGCTTTAATTGGATAACACAACTTTTAAGATGTTTTAAAAATGATGATTTTATATTACCTTGTATTGAAGAAACGAATTCTATAGAATATTATAGCAATAATCTCAATAAGAATGTTAGAAATATACAGTTAAAGAAATATAATAAATATAATAAATATAATAAATATAAAAATAATTGTTGTAATAATAACAATATTAATGATGGTAATAGAAGTTGTTGTGAGTGTTCATCAAAGAAAAGGAAAAAAAATAATATTAATAATAAGACAGAAGATTATTTTTCAAAGAGTAATACTATTACATATGCAGTTTTAAAAACATTTAAAAAATATTTAAGTTTAATTAGTTTCTTTCATATAATACATACCATATTTCTAATATTTGTTGCTGTTTGTATTGAGAAATATGTCTTATTAATAAAAGGTGGTTCAAATGTTATAACGTTACCATTTGGATACAAATATTCTAAGATATTATTTGGATTTATAGTTATATCAGTAATTTGCATTAGTCAGTTTTTTGATGCCGTCCTTTGTTATTATGACTTTAGATTAAGAGTTAATATGGAGGTTACGGTCATGTATTTTCTATATAAAATAACCCTAGGTAATTTCAACAATCGGTTAATTAATAGAAATGATTTTGTTGATAAAAATTGTAAGGATGGTGGTACTGATATGGGTGATATATATAAGAATGACCAACCTAAACAACATTACAAACATATTAGAGATGACGATTTGATTATTCAGAATGAAGATTGTAAAAACTCAACAAACAGTACGACTTATATTAAAAATGGTGAGAATCAAATGAGTCATATAAACGATTTTTCAAGCATAAACAATATGTCGATTACTAATAATATGTCGTATGTACATAATTTATCGAGCATGCAAAACCAAGATGAGAATAACAGTAATAAAGTGTCTAGCATGGATAGTAATACAAACGATATGAGCAAAACAACTTGTTTAACATGCACAGGTTCAGAATTTAATAAAGAGGAGAAAAAAGAACTTTTAGAAGAAGAAAAGAAAAAAGATAAAGAAGTATTTGATATAAGTATATATAATATTATGTTTATAGATACACCTTTTTTAATATATTTTATAACAGCATTAATTGAATTAGTTAATATGATATTAAAATTTATTATATCTTTTTATATGTTTCATTATAAAATGGGTAGTGCAGCTGTATTAAACGGTGCTTTGTTAATTATAATAATGTATGGATTAATGTTTGCATTTGAATTTTCATCGAGCTTATTTAAATTGAAATATTTAAAATATCGTGATACAAGAATTAGTAATATGCATCATATATTAAAAGAATTCAAATTAATGAAAATATTTAATTGGGAATCTATAGCATTTGACTATGTAAATATGTTTAGAATAAAAGAAATGAGGATATGCAAAATAAGAACATATTTAAGTTCTTTAAGTAATTATATTAATAATATATCTGTAAATATTGTAGAAGTAGCTATTTTCTTTTTTTATATAAGAAGTGAATTAAAAAGTAATAAAACAGTCAGCTTCAGTTCTTTAATTACACCTCTTTTTGTATATAAATCATTAATATCAGGTGTATCTAATTTTCCAAATATTATAAATAATTTAATAGAAGGTGCTATAAATATTAAACGTATTAATAGATATATAACTTATTATTTATTTAATAATGATATAAATGATTATTTTGAACAAAAATTATTAAGTGCTAATAAAAATAAGGCAAACCGCACAAAAAAAAAAAATGGTAATGATGATCATTTTTATGATGACAATTATTATTATGATGATGATGATTATTATGATGATGATGATTATGATTATGATGATGATCATTTTTATGATCATGATAATCTTTATAGTGACAATAACATGGACTACAATATAACCATCAATAATAAAAATAATTGTAAATCCAAACAAGGAAAAAAAAATAAAATGTTTTCAAAAAATAATTATTTAAATCATGATGAAGGAACCATGCAAAGTTTTTACAATTTCTTGGATACACACAAATATAAAAAAAAAAAAAATATAATAGAAAAAAAAAATGATACCCAAAATATAACAAATAAAAATGAGGAGATACAAAGATGTAATAGTAATTCATCCAATTGTAATAACAATAATTATTCTGTAAGTGAAAGTGATAATTTATTATTTGAAAAGAAAAAAAGAAAAGACTCCTATTCAAAAAACAAATTTGTTAATAATGATAATATAGTGATATGCATGAAAAATTGTTATTTCGCATCCAAAAATAATGATGATTATATTTTAAAAAATATAAATTTCATATTAAAAAATAATTCTGTTGCTATTATAGTTGGAAATGTGGGATGTGGAAAGACAATTTTTTTTAATTCATTATTAGGTCAATTTAAATTAGAATGTGGTAGTTTTTATTTAAAAAATTATATATATAATTATATGCCTATTTTATATGTACCACAATTTAATTGGGTGTCTCTAGGTAGTATAAGATCTATGATATTGTTTGGAAATAAATATGATGAATCTATTTATTATGATGTCATAGTAAAAAGTGAATTATATCATGATATAATAACTTTTAAAAAAAAAGACATGAGATATATAAGTGACGAACATAGCTTGAGTAAAGGGCAAAAAGCTAGAATTTGTTTAGCTAGAGCATTATATCATCATTATTTACATAGAAAGCGTATGAATCAATATTATGAGAACAATGAAATAATAAATGATAAAATAAAAAGAACATCTTTAAAAAATAATGATAATCATCACAATGTAGTGAAATCTAATCATAATGTTCATCCGATTCATAATAATCACAATGAAGATAATAAAGAATCATATAAAAATAATTCCATTCACAACATTAAAGAAGAAAGAAATATATCTTATTTATACCTATTGGATGATGTATTCACATCTCTAGATCCATGTATTTCCAAAGATATCTTTTATAATTTATTTTGTGACAATGAAAAGATACAACATTTTAAAAATAACAGTAGTTTTGTTTTATCTATAAGTGAAATTATATTAAATAGTTTTATATCAAGTAGTTGTATTCTTAATAATATACAATATGATGTGTCAATATATAAGTTAGAAAACAATACACTACATTATGAGGGCACTTTATTAGATTATATAAAAAAAAGTAATATAGTAGTAAAGGAAGATATTATTCAAACGAATAAACAAAGTGAAAAAAAAAAAAGTTTATCATATGACCAAGTCAAATCAATGTTGAGTTATAATGACGATTATCATTATTGGAATTGTTCAAAAAAAAAGAGTGTCACTGAAAAGATGGATATCTACAAGAATAATATTAATGATAAAGATAATACTAATAAGGAAGTGCTTTCATGTGAAATAAAAACAGAAAAGCAATGTAACAAAATGGATTCTAGTGAAGACAATTTAGACAAACATAAAAATAATAATAGTAATAATAATAATAATAATAATAGTAATAATTATGATAATAATAATTATAATTATTTTAATAAACCAAGTGGACTTAAAAAAATACCAAGTGGAGATATAAAATATAACAAATTTATGGTATTAAAACAATTGAAAACAATTTATTCCTTCAAAACTATTTATTCTTTCAATACAGAAGAAACAAATGATCTTGAAAATAAGAAAATATATTGTAGAACATATACTAAGGTTATTCAGAATTATGATAATGATTGTTTAGAAAAAAAGAAAAGCTTTAGAAATTATAAAAGTATTAATAGTTATAATGAGATTTTAATTAAAGAGAATAAAGATTTGTGTGATGATAAATGGTTTGAAAATGATTATATGGATGAATATGAAAAAATAAAAAAGACTGTTTTATCTCAATTGAAATATAATTATTATATATCTTGTGATTATAATAATAATGATAATAATGATTATAATGAAGAATTAAAATTTCGAGGAAATATAAAATTAGAAACATTTTGGTGGTATTTAAAAAAGATTGGAAGACCTTTAATTATTGTTATTATTATATTTATGTTAATATCTATATTTACTGATGAAATAAAAAATTTAATATTATTTTTAGCTAGTACAATATTAAAAAGTGGTGATAAAAAAGATGAAGAAGTTTTAAATCAGCAATTAGTATATTTAAATTATTTTATATTATTACCATCCATATCTTTATTAACAACATTAGTATGTTTCATGTTAATAGCACATGGAATTGTTAAATCAGCTATAAAAGTACACACAGAAGTATTGCTTAGTATATTATATGCCCCTATACATGCATTTTATAGTAATAATCTTGGTAATATAATTAATAAATTTATAACAGATGTAAATATATTAGATAATGGAATAATTAAAAGAATTTATAAAACATTTTATACACTCTTTAGATTTTTATTTACACTCTTTTTATTAATATATATGGTTAAATATACTATTGTTATATTTCCATTTATTATGTTAATTATATATTTTTTTGTATTTAATAAATATTCTAAAGGATGTAAAGAAGCACAAAGAGGATTTTTAGCATCGCATGCACCTTTATGTACCATTTATAGTAATACTATAATAGGAAAGGATGTTATTAATTTATATAAAAAAAATAAATATTTTCTAACATTATATAAAGAAAAAATATTTGATTTTAGAAATTACACTATATTTAAGTGGTCAATAACTATATGGGCATCTTTATATGTACAGTTAATAGTTTTAGCTTTAACCTTTTTTTATATCATATATCCCCATTTCTTTTTTAAACATTCAAAACAAGAGCATGATATTAACTATGAAAAAGAAGCAAGTACCATAGGTTATTGTATCACTTTTTCATGTAGTCTTGGTTTTGTTATTAAAAGCTTGTTATATGATTACACACATGTAGAAAAAGAAATGTGTAGTACCCAAAGATTAGAAGAATGTTCAAAGATGATTAAAGATGAAGGCTATTCTGATGATAATATAACTTCTCAAAATAATGAAAAAAACTATCAAGATAATAATATAAATAAATATAAATCTGCACATCTTCCATACCATAATAATGAAAAAGATAAATTAAAAAAATACAAAACAGAAGAACTTCATAATCAAAAGGATGATACCTATTCTATATATAACGATAATTATGATGATAATGATGATGATGATGATGAGAATGAGAATGTGTTACATAATATGGATATCCTACAACCAAATGATATTCAAAATAATAAGATGAAAAAATTACATAGCAACCCCCAATTAGTTAATAATATAAAATATGGTATTTGTTTCGAAAAAGTTTTTGTCAGTTATAAAAAGAAAATTTGTATTGATAGAAAAAATAATAAATATGAATATGTAAATGAAAAATCTTGTTTAAAAAATATAAATATATATGCTTTAAAAAATCAAAAAATTGGTATCGTAGGGAAATCAGGTGCAGGAAAAAGTACTATGATATTATCTATTCTTGGTTTAATAGGTACTACTAGAGGAAGAATTACTATTGAAGGAAGAGATATAAAAACCTTATCCTTAGATGAAAGAAAAAATATTATTGGAGTTTTACCACAATCTTCTTTTGTATTCTTTCATTGGAATATTAGAACATTTATAGATCCATATAAAGATTTTACAGATAACGAAATTGTTGATGCTTTCAAATTAATAGGAATTAATTTATCTTATGATGATCTAGATAAATTTATTTATAAACAACAACGACAACAAAAAAAAAAAAAAAAAAATACACATAATTTATGGAAAAAAAAAAGTTTTATTGATTTAACTAATTCTATCTCCTTATCAGATGAATGTATTAGATATCTATCATTAGTACGTCTTTTCTTAAATAGACATAAATATAAACTCATTCTAATCGATGAAATACCTGTACTCAATTTATGTTATACTACCAAACAATTAAACAACTTCTTTACAACAGATATTAAATCTTTTGATTATATTATCAGAACATTCTTTCAAAACACTACTGTACTTATTATTGCACATGATGCAAGTACACTCTCATGTTGTGATTTTATTTACGTCATCGCAAAAGGAGAAGTAGTCTATAAATGTAGTAATAAAGATGTTCAAACACAAACCGAATTAGCTAACTTGCTTCAAGAAAAACAATTAAACTGATTATTCATTCCAAAAAAATAAAAAAATAAAAAATAAAAAATAAAACAATAAAAAATAAAACAATAAAAAATAAAAAATAAAAAAATTAAAAATAAAAAAATTAAAATATATATTATAATCTTTATATGTTTATAGTATTACATGTATGAGTGAGTTTATCTATATATGTGCATATCCAAATTGAACGCCTAAATTGGAAAGGGGTATTAAACATTAATATATATATATATA
>NC_031492.1:992692-1029807 GCF_001602025.1 Plasmodium gaboni | reverse complement strand
ATATATATATATATAAACATACATGTGTATCATATAATATATGTGTATTATATCATGCCGTACCCCTATCCTTTTTTTTTACATATATATATATGTGCATATGGAATTTTGATTTTTTCCTTTTTAATATTTTAATTTTTTTAATATTTTAATTTTTTTTAATATTTTAATTTTTTCCTTATTAAAAAAATCCCTTGTGAATATCCCCTTTATTTATAGTTGTAATTTTTGTGGATTTTCTTCATTTTCTCTTTTTTTTTTTTTTTACGTATTCATATACTTATTTATAAAAAAATATAAACTGTTCAATTCATTATAAAATAATAATTATATATCCTATTTATAAAAAATTAAAAAAAAAAAAAAAAAAAAAACAGATTGAATTCAAAAAAGATCTATATATAGTATCACATAAACAATTTTTTTTTTTTTTTTTTTTTTTATGAACAATTCAGGTAATTTGTTAACAAAAAAATAAAAATATATAAATAAATATATCTATATATATATATATATTTATAATATCATACAAAATAGCCATTTTTTGTTCATTTATTTTTATTTTTATTTTGATACATAAATAATTTGCATGTACCATTCAGGCATTTTTATGATGAATCCTCCTTATTGAGATATTTATAAGAACATTCCAATATTATCTTAAGTTTATTTTCAAGCTTTGTCAAGTGTTTTGAAAATTCATTATCATGTTTTGGTATCTCAGACAGGGTTGTTATAATTGAAGGAATAAAGGATGGAAAGAAATAAAAAAATTGTAACATGATAGGTGTTATTGTAATAATAAATTTGTCTATATATTCCTTTAGACTTACTTTTAGACATTTTGAAAAGAAAGAACAGACATTTTCTAAATAATTTGAATTATCCATTAAAATATTATTTGTATTAATAATTAAATAAAAAACAACAATTTGAAAATAAAAAACTGTTTTATCTATAATGTTATATGGCTCTAAAGTATATTCTGTGTTTTTTACATGAACATGTTCATAATATTTTATATTTTCCTCCAGGTTAAAACTTTCATTAACTATAGCTGTTATGTTATTATTTAAATAATAAAAAATGTTAGCAAAAATAGATGGAGTCATATAAAAACATAAAAAAAAAGCACTCTTGGAATTAAAGCCTGATTCACAAATACTGTTTAACGAATTTATATTAAATGTTTTTACAAATATATCCATTTTTTTTAAGAAAAAATTTAAGTCCTCAAAAATGAAATCTGTTGATTTAGCCAACTGATCTGTAGTATCGTCGGGTTTAATATTTTTATTATCTACACACTTTTCCTCATTTGTATTATTGTCAATGGTATATTTTTCTTCCATTTGTTTGTTTTTTTCTTTTTTTATTTCTTTTTTTATTTCTTTTTTTATTTCTTTTTTTATTTCCTTTTTTATTTCTTTTTTTTTTTTTTCTTCTCTTTTCAAATTCATTACAAATTGAGCAACAGCCGTCTCCTGGAGTGAAGTTATATCTTCTACATTTAAAGGAAGAAAATCATCTGGTGATATTTTCGGAGGTATTAAAGACAAATAATTATATAACTTTGTAAATATAAAAGATATTAAATTATCTAGACAATCATAATGAACTAATACTTCATAAAATTTCTTTGTACCTTTTAAAAAAAAGTTAAGAGGATTTTGAAATATGGAAATATAATAAGAACATGCTTGTTCATCAAATATATTCTGAATCATTTCAATAAAATTATTTTCAACAAAACATTGATCCTTTGGTTTATTTAAAAAATATAAATGTATAAATGTATTTATTAATAAACTATATTTTAATAAACTACTATCAAAAATATTATTTAAATATGTTACTATTATATCCATATGACATTCCGAATCATCTAATAAAAAAAATATTTTTTTTATAATATGTTTTCCATATATTATTTGTTCATATAAATTCATTTTTTCGATATTTTTTTTATCTAATTCATGAAAACAATTACTTTCTACATTTTTTTTTTTTTTGGTATCATATGTTTTGTATTTATTTGGATATATATAATCCTTCCCATCACTATTATAATATTTATGGTCATCCATATGTATATGCTTATATATATTTTCATTCTCTTCTTTATTAAACACCTCATGGATATTTAGTTTTACTTTTTCTTTTAAGCTTCTATTTATATTTTCATTTTTAAAACTTTTTATTAAAGCATCCATTTGGAATGACAAGGAAGGAATATTACAACGGTCATGAAAATGTTCGATAATTATTTCTGGTAATAAATTTTGAACACATTCATAAAATTTTTGAAAAAAAAAACAACTCAAGTGACTATCCTTAATACTAAAATGAAGAGACGTCTTCCATGGTAACATATGTAAAATAAATAAATAATTAATTTCTTTAAATCTATAATTATTAGATAAATGTAATTTTGATATACAATACATTAATAAAGTATAAAAATAACAAATAACTTTAATATTATTATTTTGAATAAAATTTATAATAATATAAATTATATAATTCGAATAATATTCATTGAAATATTCTCTTTTTTTTTTATCAATAATGTTAAATGTATCTTCCTTTTCGTTTTCATTATTAATATCTGTAATAATATATGGTTCAATATTTTGAGAATAATAATTTTTAAAATAATTAAAATTTTCTATATTATATAATTTAGAAGACAAGCATGATTCATTATAATTTATATTATTACACATTATGTAATTATCACTACAAACATTTATGAAATATTTATTCTTATTAATTTTTTCATTACTATTGAAAAGATGTCCTCTCATATTGTGATGATTAATATAGGATGGGATATCAACCATATGTTTATTCTTATATTCAAACATGTTGTATTTGTATCTATATTTATATTTGTGTTTATATCTATCAGTTATGTCATATGATTCATCTACTAACATATTATAGGATCCCTTTAAAGTGTCGTGATCATTTTCATACACATCACACGTTTCACCTACTAACAAATTACAAAACCAAGAATATTTAAAAAATAAAAGAAATGCCTGTATTAATTGATAATTTAAAAAAGAAGGAATATATGTATTATTTTTATTATTATATTTCTCCACAAATTTTATATAAACATCTATTAAATTGAAAAAAAACGCATAAATATAAAACTTCTTATGATATATATTTATGTCCATATCTTCATTAGAATTATAATATATATATGTTGATATATTAAAAATAAGCTCAAATATATAATATATTATTCTTAAACACATGCTATGAAAATAATCACTAATACTTTTCTTAACATCATGAATAGGTTTAGATAAATATTTAAATATTTCTTTGAATATATATTTTAAAATATTTAAAGGTAATCTTATTATATATTTTGTTATATTCATTGAAAAAAAAGTTAAAATATCTAACATACGATTCTCATTAAATATATATTCTTTTAATATATTATTTCTTAACACATTTATATTATTAAAATATATATCTTTTAGTTTATGTTTATAATAATACATATAAAAATATAAATCATTATTTATATTTCCATCTTCTATTACATATGAAAATAATATATCCTCATTAATTTTATTTTGATCTGTAAATATAGGAAAAGAATACAAAACAAATTCATAATTAATTTTTAAAAAACTTGATATGGTTAAATAAAAAAGAACTTTTTTCTTTTTATATATTAAAAAATTTAATATGTTGAAAAAATAATTATTTTCAATCAATTTTAATAAATAAACACTCCATATATCATGAATATTAACAATATTCATATGAATTAAAATAGACACAACTGTTATATAATTACTCGTAATAATATTATTATTACATATATTATCTGATAAATAATTTTTATAATAATTAACATCACTATATTCACAATAATTATATTTATATTCTCTTTCTATATTTGAAATCGAATCATATTTTATCAAATATTCTTTTTCATTATTTATAATATTATAACAACATATATATATAAATCTTGTCAAATAATTTATATGATAAAAGTTTAATTTTTCTAAATAAAATGAATCCAATAAATTCTCATTAGTTTCTAAAAAATTCATTATATTCTTATTCATATTTTTTCTAAATATATTCTTGTTCTCACTTCTTTTTTTTTTTTTATCATTTTCTTCATCCTCTTCACAACTATTTTTAATCTTATTATTATCCAAGTTATTATTATTAATGTTATCTCTCTCTCCATCTTTACATTTTATAACAATATTTTTTATCACATCTTTTATTTCAACAAAGGAGTTACAATAAGAACTGGAGCCCCTATAGTCATTCATATTGTCATTAATATTGTCATCCATATTGTCATTCATATTCTTATCGCTCTTTTCTAATCCATTTATTGCCTCATCATTTACATTTACATTTTCATCACCATCATTGTGTTTTTTTTTTTTTTTTTTTTTTTCTTCATTTTGCATGAACAAGTCAGGTGATATAACTAGCCATTTTATAAAAACAGCTAAAATGGATTTTAGCTTCACATAATTATTACAATTACTTTTATTAATAAAATATAAAACCATATAAATATCAAACATTTCGTTTTGTACATTTTGTATATTTATATCATCCTTTTCACTTTGATTGATTTTTACATTTTGATGATCTTCTTCATTTTTTTTATGTTCCTCATCATTTTTATGTTCCTCATCATTTTTATGTTCCTCATCCTTTTTATGATTCTCATTTTCTTTATTTGGTTCATTGTTCGCATATTTTCCATTTCGAATTAATTCTTTAATTTGCTGAATGTCCAAATTAAAAACCGAATTGCAATTATGAAATAAGTCTTGTAAAGACAAATATACATAGAATGAAAATTCAAATAAATTATTTTCCTGATGATAAGATAAATAATTGCACTCAAAATTGTTTGAACTAATTTGGATTAACTGTTCATGTAAAAATGAGAAAACAATATTTACCAAATTTGTAATAGTATTTTTATCACTTATATTTAAGAAAAATTTTCTTAAGCATTTAAAATTATTTATGATATTAATATTTTTGTTTTTAAGATATTTTATAAATTTCCATTCAATTAATATATTTTGATGATTGATTATATTTTTTTTGATTTTCTTAAAAGTTTTATAAATCATATAATAGAAGAAGAGGACATTTTTATGTTTGTCATAAATATAATATAAAAAATAAAGCATATATTGTAAAAAGGATTTATTAATATCTATATTAGACAAATTTAATTTATCTATAATCAAATTACATATATAAGTATTATATATAAGTGGATGAATAATATTAAACAATATTTCAAATTCATTATTATGATTGAAAATTATTAAATTTTTTGAAAACATTTCAAAATCTTTACTAATGTAGCTATTATTATATATATATGTATCTTTTAAAAAAGGAATATAATTCTTTTCATATGAATTTATATTATCATCACGTTTTGTGTTATTTATATTTTGACCAAATTCATTTTGTTGTTGTATCTTATAATTAATATCATCACTTATAAGATATTCATTAGTTTGTTCGTTTGTTAAAACATCATGTTCATGATATTCTATAACTCTGAAAAATTGCATTAAAAAAATGTGCACAATCTTATTAATGTTTGTATTATTTTCATTTTGATCTATTTCGTTATATATATATATATATTTTTTTTTTTTTTTTTCATATGGACAAGTATTTATTTCCTTTGATACTACATTTAATACAAATTCACAAATATATTGAAAATTAACAAAGGAAAATTCCTTGCACTTATTAAAATAATTATTCTCATTTATTAAACGTCTCCATATTTTATTTACGTATTTGTGTTTGCCTTTATACAAATTGTTATATCTTAAAAAACAGAAAAAAAAATTTTGCAGCTTTTTTAATTTTACATTTTTTTCTATATATTTGAATTTCCTTTTTTCAATTAGTTCAATTATATCCATTAAAGCATTATTTGTATTTAATATAAGGAAGTATGTAGGTTGATATAAATAAGTATATCAATATAAATATAAATATATATATATATATATATATATATATATTAATAAAGTAATGGTCACAATAAGTATTCTTTTATATAATAACATATAAAATATAAATATATAAAAATATGTAAAAATATATCTTATAGTTACATATTTAATTTTTCATAAATAAAAACCAAAACAATTATATAAGGATTATACAAAAAAATAAGATAACATAATTATAAAATAATTAAAGAAAAAAAAATAAAAATAATAATTACAATACTTCTATTTATAAAATATGTATATATTTTTTAACTATATATAAAATTAAGAAAATGCATACTTATTTTGGTAGTTCAAATGTATAATATTATTATATATATTAAATATATATATTAAATATATATATTAATATATATATATATATATATATATATTAAAGAACAGTTATAATATTAGTTCTTCCTTCTTATATTACCTACCTATATATAAATATATAGAAAAAAAAAAAAATATATAAAATATGTAAAATAAATATAAGTTTATATTAATATTATTTTAAAGTAAATATTATATTATATATATATATTATTACATTTATATATAAGCTAAAAATATGTAGTCTTTAAAAATGTGAGAAAAAAGAAAGGGAGAACATTTTTTTTTTAGAGAACCCCAAAAATATAAACATTAAAATAATAATAATAATAATAATAAACAATATATATAATATATATATATATATATATATATATTAATATTTTATATTTATTAAATGTTTATGTAAAAATTTTGCACATATTTGTTATTATAATGCCGTGAAAAAGAATAGAGAAGAAAAGGCAAAAAAAAAAAAAAAAAAAAAAAAAAAATGATGAATGTAATTAATAACCACATCATAAAATACAATAATCTACACAAGTTAAGAAAAGCATTTTTTTATAGTCGAGTGGTTATAAATAATTTTGAGATAAAAAATAATGAAAATTTGTTGTTAAATAATGTTCAGATAATAAAAGATGAACAATTATTGTTGAATAATTGTATAAACTTTTTATCAAATTTTGAAAAATTCGCTATCATATGTTGCGCCTGTACTGATCCTAAGAATAAAGTTCAAGTAGAGAAAAATAATAAAAAATAATAAAAAATAATAAAAAACAAATATGGAAAATACACTTTCACACGTTGGTGTTTATATATATTATGTGTGTGGTTTTTATTTTTATTTTTATTTTTATTTTTATTTGTATAGTTGAAGAAATCCATATGGTTTTCAAGCATAGGACTTGAACTTAAAGATTTCTTGAATTATTTAAATAAAGACAACCAGGAACTAAAAAATGAAAAAATCAAAATTTTTGAAGAAATTATAAAATTAGAGTGTCCAGTCATACTCAAGGATAAAAACACGTAATGGAAATATGAACAAATAAATAAATAAATATATATATATATATACATGTTTTTATTTTATTTTATTTTTCTTAGTGTTTTAATCGAAACTGCCATTTCTCCAAAAAAAATCGTTAATTCTTCAAAACGAATGAGACACTTTTTTAATATATCAGAAATTATTGTAAAAATATAAAAGCATAAATAAATAAATAAATATATATATATATATATATATATATATATATATATATTATTGTATATATCTCCTTAATATTATTTAATTTTTATTTATTTTTCGCTTCAGACGTGTAGATCGTGTTATCAAAAAAATAAGTGCAAACGTTTTCTACAAGTAGAACAAAAAAAAAAAAAAAAAAAAGAAAACACACATATATATATATATATATATATATATTTATTTATTTATTTATTTATCTATCTTATCTTTTTTTTAATTCCTTAGAAATATGCCGGTGAGCCTGATTTCTCAGACTTCACAAGGTTAATGATTGGATTTTACAACGTATGAAAAATAAAAAATAATTTCTTTTTATGCTTATTTGTCTATATATTTGAATCTAACATATGAATAATATATTTTATTTTCATACACACGTGTATGCATAAACCAAAAAAAAAAAAAAAATATATATATATATATATATATATATACATATATATATTTTTATAGATGTGCAAGGTTTATACAAAGAGGAAGGAAAGTGACAGAAAAGAATTAAGAAACACAATTGAGAAGGTGAATTATTTTCACTTTGCTCTAATGTATATGTATAATTATTTACTTAAACATAAACATTTTAACTATACAAATGTAATAAATAAAAAATTAAATATTATATATATATATATATAATTACAAATATGATTAAAATGGACTTGTATATATAAAATACATAATTATATACACATATATATATATATATATATATATTTTCATAGGTTGAGGAAGGAAATAAAAAGTCCATTTTAAAACTCTTGAAAGAAAAAAGAAGACAAACAAATTTAATAAAAACAAAAGGAGAACAAGAAAAAGTTTTAAATATTCCAAAGGAGTACTCAGATTTAATTATACCTACGAATAAAGCTAATATGAAAAGAAAACAGAAAAATGTTTTTGAAAAGATTCAAAAATATAGGGTAATATATATATATATATATATTAAAGTAATTTAATTATATATTATCATTTTATTTTATTTTTTTGTGTAGAAAAAATCGGATATATCTGAGGATCAGGAGAAATTCATTTGGGTAGAGGAAGATGACGAAGGTAAAAAAAAAAAAAAAATGAATAATTTTTTTTTACAATTATGAAAATTAAATATATACACATATATATATATATATATATATATATATATATATAAGTTATGTTCTTCGTGTAATATTTTTTTTTTAGCAGACAAAGATACCAACATAAATTGCAATAAAATAGAGGATCCATCATATAATATAAATAACAATGTTTTAAATAATAATAATGAGTGTCATAATCTTATAGAAATAAATAATTCAGCAGATGAACTTCCTACATTTCGGTTTAAATATGTATCGAAAAAGGAAGATAACAACATTATGAATTATAATATAATATACAACAAATATACAAAGTAAAAAAAAAAAAATATATATATATATACATATATATAAATGTATATTTTATAATGTTCGATTAATTTTATATTATGTAAATATTAATTCTCAGGATGATGGAGAAAAAAGTATATGTAAATTTGGATGACCAACAAATCGATGAGGATATTATAAAAGTAATAAATAAATTATAATATATATATATATATATATATATTCATGTACTTATTATTTCCTTTACATATTTAAAAATATATACTTTAAATAATTTATTTTATTATTTCTATTATTTTATAGACAGAAAATATGCTTTTTAAAATCCCAGAAGCAATTGGAGGTTATACATTTATAAATTATATTGAGAATGTGCCAAATAATTATATATTCCCTATAAACAAAAATGTAAAAAATAAAAATATATATATATATATATATATTTATTTATATTTATATTTATATGTTTTTATTTTTGTCGTAGCTGTATGAAGGTATACATGTTTACAAGAAGGAAGAAATAAATATATCCCACTTATGGAAGAATCTACATAAAGAATATTTGAAAATTCGTAAAGTGAATTTTTTTAACACATTTAATATAAAAAATGTAAGAAAAAAAAAAAAAAAAAAAAATAATTATAAAATAAAATATGCGTCTATATACATACATATATACATTTATACATATGTATAATTTCATTTTTTTTGGTAGAGTTTAAATCTGTTGAGGCATAATAAAAATAGAAATGCTCATGATCAACAAAAAGAGGAAAAGAACGACGTAATAAAAAAAAAAAAAAATATATATATATATATTTATATATATAAGGAATGTATATAAAAATGAACATACACATATACATATTCATATACATATATATATATTTTTTTTTTTTTTTTTTTTTTTTTTTTTTCTTTTCAGGATATTATTGAGCTCAAAGATGTAAGAAAAATAATCAATATAAAAAGGGGATTTACTAATATATGAAAAAATGTAGATATAAATTTATTTATATATATATATATATATATATATATATATATTTTCTTTGTAGGATTTAACCAGTTTTGAAGAATATATATGCAACCAAAAGAAAGAAAAAAACAAACAAATTAAAAAGGATAAGTATAAGAAATTAAAAGAATATGTGTCAACATATAATTCATGTGATGATAAAATAAAAGACGACGAAGATGAACGATTTGAGTATTTTAAGGTACATAATAAAAATATATATATATATATATATATATATATATGTAGCATATTGGAAGGAGAATAAAAAATATATATAATTATTTATTTATATTTTAATATATATATCATATTACAATATATATATATATATATATATATATATATATATATATTTCTTTTTCTTTTTTTTATTGCAGAAACTAAAAAATCAGAATGAAGGTTGTGAAGAAAATATAGAATTAAAAGATCAAATTAATAGTGTTTATAATAATATAGATATTGGTATTATTTATATATTTTAAAACGATAAATATTTTTTATTATGAAAATTATATTACATGATAATTCTCAATATATATATATAATTACACATTTATGTTTTATATTTGTAGAAGATGAAGAAGGTCGTTTTTATAAGCACACATATAACATAAGAAGAAAATTAAACGAAGAACAAAACGGTAAGCACGTAAATCATTATTCACATAAAACATATAAATTTTATAATATTTATTTATTTATTTTTTTTTTTTAAAGATGCTAAAGGGGTTACTGTAGCTGACATCCAAGAGGAAAAAAAAAGTCTCATTGAAAATCATAAAAAGGAATTAAGGGTAAAAAATAAAAATAAATAAATAAATAAATATATATATATATATATATATTTATATTTATATGCTTAATAGTGTAAACCTTTTTGTTCATACATATTATTTATTTATTTATTTAATTATTTGTTTAAATTTTTATATTATAGGAACGTTCTTATTATATTTGTAAACACGTAAAATTTCCAGAGTTAAAAAAAAATGAAGGAGCCAACAAAATAAAAAACAGAAATAAAATTTTGAAGGATGAACTTGAAAAATATATAAAACCAACCAAGAGGGTACATGAATATTACACACATATAAATAATATATAAAGATTATATAAATCATATATTATATATATATATATATATGTAGATATATATTTATTTATATATGTATATTTTTTTTTTTTTTTTTTTTTGAAGGACAAGAAGACAAATATATCGTATGGATTAAAAGAAGACACTATAAAGGCTCATTCATTACATAAGGGGTAAAAAATATAAAACAAAAAAATAACAAGTAATGCATATATTATATATATATATGATATATATATATGATATATATATATGATATATATATATGTGTGTATACATTTATTTTTACTATTGTTTATACATATATAAATTTTTTTTTTTTTTTTTTCCTTTTTCTTTTGAATTTTTTTGTAGAGCGGATAGCTTAAAACATTTTATAAAAAAGGAAAAGAAAAAATCTTACAAAAAAAATGAAAAAATGAGTGAAGAAAATATTTGAACGTTTTACCTTTCATAAAATATAAAGCAACTACATATCAAATTTGGAATATAAAAATGAATATATGTTATATATATATATATATATATATATATATATATTTTTATTTTTATTTTTAAAAAATTAAATATATAATTTTGTGGTGTGCAACCTGGAAAAAAAATATAAAAATATATTAAAAAATAAATATATATTTCACATAAATATCTTCCATTTTTTTTATTTTATTTTATTTTATTTTTTTATTTTTTTATTTTTTTATTTTTTTGTATCCTTTTAATTTAAAAAAAACTTTATAATATAAAGGAAAGAAAGAAAGAATGAAACATTTAAGAATAAAAAATATGAAGGACATATGTATATTAAAAAATTGAATTATTTATTTTTCAAGATCATAAAAATGGAGACGAAAAAAATAAATATAAAATATTATTTATATATATATTATATAATTAAAGAATACTGTAAAATAAAAAAAAAATATGCCGTAATATTAATTTTGAATTTATTGATCTACATATATATATTTCTAAGTGTACGCACAATTTTGACTTTATTTTTATAAAATAATATTTATAATATATATACCCAAAAAATAAATAAAAAAATATAAAAATAAAAAAAATAAATAAAAGAAAATAAAAGAAAAGAAAATAAAATAAAAGAAAATAAAAGAAAAGAAAATAAAAGAAAAGAATATTATTATATATATGTATATATGTATATATTATAATATATATATTTTTTATATTACATAAATATTCTATTCTAGTACACTAAAATATATATTATTTATTTATAATACATAATATGAATTACAAAAAATAAGGCAAGAAAAAAAAAAAATAAATAAATACATCAAAATAAATATTACCAAAATAGCAATTAAAAAATTATACATATATATATATATAATATATATGTAAATATATTTCTTTATTTTTATTGTATTATGTGGTAATATGTTTTAATATAATATTTACATATATTTCTTTGATATGTACATATTTTTTATATATTTGTGAAATGATTTTTAAAGAGATTTCTTTATATATATATATATTTAAAGAATAAGATTATATTTTCAATTCCTATTTCAAAATGAGTGATTTAATTTGTTTATGAGTATATTAAATATATATATATATATATATATATATATATAACATATATTATATATTTTATATTTTATATATATGTATAATTTTATTTTTTTGTAGTTTTTTTTTTTTTTTTTTTTTTTAAAAAGAAGTAATAATTAAGAATATTATGCTTCACCACCACCCCTCTGATTTTTTTTTTTTTTTTATTTTTTTTCTTACGTGAATTTATAAAAATATACATTAAATGTATAAATAATATTATACATATATTACATATGTATATTATATTATATATATATATATTTTTTTTTTTTTTGTATGTATGTATGTATGGCCTTTTAAAAGATGTATATTGAGAAGCTAAATTTGAACTCCGAAAATGAGAAGATCACGAGCTTAGACTTCCAGGCACATAGTGATATGAATAGACTAGCAATTTCTAGCTTGCATCAAATAAAAATATATCATATTCCTTTATATGATAAATCTTTAAGGAATAATAAAATAAATATTGAATTATTATTTGTAAGCAACGATCATAAACTTGTTTATATTAATACGATACGCTGGAGTTTTAATGGTCTCTTTTTGGCTAGCTGTGATAGTGGAGGCACATTGGTGTGTTATGAATTGGATTTGCAAAAAAAAAAAATAATGGATGAAATGAAAAAAAATAACGACAACATGAATAATAATATGAGTAATATGAATAATATGAATAATAATAATAATAATGTGAGTAATATGAATAATGTGAATAATGTGAATAATATAAATAATATAAATAATATGAATAATATAAATAATGATAATAATATGATTAGTACAACATATTCATCAATAGGAAATAAAGAAGAATGGAAAATGACAAAATGTGTAAAAATACCAGAAAATGGAGAAATTTTTGATCTTTCATGGTCTAGAGATAATGAACATGTTGTATGTGGTGTATCAAAAGGTGTTGTATATATTTTTAATTTAAGAAGATCTATTATCGTTCATAAATTATTTTTTAATGGTACTACAGAAAATATTAAAGGTGTATGTTTTCATCCTAGTAATAATTCAATTATAGCACAAAGTAGTGATAATATTACATGTATATGGAAAAAAATTAATATCTCTGGAGATAATAAAAATTATTCTGCTAATTTTTATGAGAATAATGGAAAAACAAATATAGATGAGCAATATGTAATAAGTGGAATGAATTATAATAATAATAATAATAATAATACAAATAATATATATCATAATAATGTAGGTCATTTTACATATGACAAAAAAAGTGGCTTACATAACAATTTTGTTACTGCACCACAACCTTTAGCTAGAGAATATTTTCATTATATCTATGAAGAGAATATGAATAAAAAATATAAAAATATAGATACTCCTACTATTCGTCATATTTACTTTGATACATTTGGCAAATATGCTAGCATTACTCATATTCCAAATAATGGAAGAAACTGTGGTATCTTATTAAAAATAAAAAACAATGAAAAAATTAATAGGAATAGAATATTTCTAGATGGACATGGAAGTTGTATACGACTAGCCAAAATAGGACAAAAGGTATTTATCGATGTTCAGAAAAAAAAATTATATAGTTTGTATTGTCAGTGTAGTGACAACGGGGTTATATCAATTTGGAAAATATTTTTGAAGAGATTGAAGAGAAAATCGTCAACATGTATAAAAGATATTAATAGTAAAAATAATATGATTAATAAAAATACCATGATTTGTGGTAATGAAGACAAAAAAAATATTACTAAATATTCTTTGGAAAAAAAAAAACTCATATTAAAAAGAAAAAAGAAAATGAATAAATATGCACGTTGTTTTTTAATTATTCAAAATCTTTTAGAAGAACAGACATGTGCAGTGGATTTAACATGGTCAGAAAAATATGATCAATTAGTAATAGGAGCTTCTAATGGATCTGTATATATAATACAGTTGGAAGTTTTAAAATTACGATTAAGACCATTTTATTATAATATTAAAATAGATATAAGTAATATAGGTCCTAATTATAATATTATTGAAAAAGACGTAGAATCTAAGGTTGTAAAACCAAAACAAATCAAAGAGAATTATCAGCATGTAGATAAAAAAGTTAAAAATAGAATAACACCAAAAATTAAATATTTATATGATGAATATGGAAATATAATAGAACATAACAATAATAATAATAATAATAATAATAATAATAATAATAATAATAATAATAATAATAACAATAATAATAACAACAATAATGATGATGATAAAAAAAAGAAAAAGAAAAATACCATAAACAAATCTGAAAAAAGAAATAGCATTAGCAACGATAATAGTATAGACGAAGACCCTAATACAGAAAAAAAAACAAAACCTATGAAAAGTAAAAAAATGAGTAAACCGATCATTTCAAATGTAACTAATATAATAAATAATAATATGAATAATAATATCATAAACAGTAACAATAATAATAATAGTAATAGTAATACTAATTGTAGTTATAGTAATAAAGATGGAAAAACAAATAAACACTCTAAAAAAAAAACAGAAATAAATAATGAATCGTATACTTTAAAAAATATGAACGACATGACAAACAATGAAATTGTTAGAGGAGATAGTATAAAAAATGTTGTCGAAGAAAGTATTGAAAAAAAAAAAAATCCTTCTAATAATAACACTCCACGTAATATGAATAATATAAATAATAATAATAATAATATGAATAATCTCAATAATAATTTTAAAGATGATGATTATTATTTTGAAAGTTTTACAAATTATTTAAGAGAATATGATACATTAGATTCAACTAATAGTCAAGTTAATTTAAGAATTTTAGATATAATAAGAAATAATTATAATAAGGAAGATGGTAAAGATATGTATGAATCTACTATTCCTATAGTTACACAATCATTTTCTAAGTTTGATGATATTAATAAAAAAAACAATCATGGATTTGCCTTATTTAATATTGATCAAAGCTTAAATGTAAATAATGTTGTTGATTTGAGTAAAGATAAAAGTGCAGAGAAAAAAAAAGTAAATAAAAAAACAGAAGCAAGTGAAAAAAAAGATAAACAAAAGGATACCAATTACAAAAAAAGGGAAAGTAAAGCAAAGGATTCAACTGACAAAAAAAAGGCAGAGAATAAACAAAAAGATACTAATGAAAAAAAAAGAGATAGTAAAGGCAGTACTACAAATGACAAAAGGAGGGAGAGTAAGTCCGGTGGAAGCAATGATAAAAGGAAGGAATCAAAAAGGGAAAGGGCAAACATGATAGAAAAGGATACAAAAAATGTAAATAAAGATATGAATAATGAAGATAATAATAATAAATATGTGAATAATGAAGATAATAATAATAAATATGTGAATAATGAAGATGATAATAAATATGTGAATAATGAACATAATAATAAAGATATTAACAATGAACATAATAATAAAGATATTAACAATGATCATAATAATAAAGATATTAACAATGATCATAATAATAAAGATATTAACAACGTTGTAATGGAAACATTATCTATAGACAAATCTACCTGTAAAAATCCAAGTGATCCTAACAATTCAACAAAAACTTTGAATAAAACATCTAATATGGATTCTAATTCTTCTATGAAGAAAGATATGAATAAATCAATAACTATAAACACTAAAACGTTGTGTAATGCAGAGTGTGTTATCGAATCGAATATATATTCGAATGTCGAATCTGCTGTGCATTCTAATGTAGAATCTATTGCATATTCTAATGGAGAATCTAATGCACATTCAGATGCTGATAAAGGAACATGTATAAAAAATGAAAAAAAGGAAGAGAAAAATAAAAAGAAAAATACATCAACTAGTAAAAAAAAAAATAATAATGCTGATAATTCAGATATTGAATGGGATAACTTCAATCCACAATTTACAGTATTCAATACTTTTGAACCTAATGAGAATATTTTTCTTTCTAAAGAAAAACATGATGATTCAAATGATCGAGATAAATGTGGTTCTAATAACATGCAAAAAAAACAATCCAAGAGAAAAAGTGTAGATAATATAAATGAAAAGAAACATAATAATAATAAGAAGAAGAATGATGTTTTCTTTTCATCAAATGAAATTAATAATAAAAACAAAAATAAAAATATGAATAATACATCCATGTTCTTTTCTAATGTTGAAAATAACGATGTAATTAATAATAAAACAAATGATGATATCAATTTGTTGCATATGGAACGTCAAATATATGACAACAAGAAATATGGAGATAAAAATGTTCTTATGAAGAAAAAGGAAACCAATGAAATTATGAAGGAAGAATCTCATGGATGTGTTAAAAAATTAAAAAATGATGAACATGTTGATGCTCATTATTTAAATTGCGGCAATAACATTGAAAGTAGCAAAATGAAGAATCCAAAGAAAAAAATGATTTCCAATGAAGATAATATAAATAGGTTGATAAAAAAAGAAGAAGGTGATTATAATAAATGGAAACATGATTCTATGAATACATATTTATATGATAAAGGAGATCATGATGATATAAATTATAGTAGAAGAGAATTACTTGGAAGTGAAGGCTTAGAAAATAAGGATGACTTTATGTGTAGTTTTAAAGAATCAAGAAATGATAATAATATAGAACAAAAAAAAAAAGATGATGGATATGAAAGGAGAAGCATGATTAAACAAAGTTATATGGAGAAAGAAAAAGGGCAAGTACATGATGTTTATAAAAGATATTATCAACAAGAAGAAAATGATATAAATGGAAGTGATATAAATGGAAATGATACAAATGGAAGTGATATAAATGAAAATGATATAAATGAAAATGATATAAATGAAAATGATATAAATGAAAATGATTATCCTTATAATATGAAAAAAAGAAAATATGTTCAAAATAGATATGGAAGTAATCAAGATATGTTACATGATAATATATTAAATAATAAGAATTGTGTAATAAAATCTGGTTCTAATTATCATGCTGAAATGCTTAATAAGAATAATAAGTTAGAGCCATGTGAAGAAATAAATAATATAAAGAAACACAACAACAATAATAATAATAATAATAATAATAATAATTATAATAATGATGATATAAAAAATATGAATGACAAAAGAATTAAAAAAGAAAAAGATAATTCTGATAATATAGATAATATACATTATAAAAAGTTTATGGATAGAATTTTCATATTAGACAATAGATATGAAAATTGTCGTATTTGTTGCTTACATGAAGATGTTTTAATAAAAAATAAAAATAAAGATAAAAATATAGATAAAAAGAAACAAATATATAACAAATATTATATATTATGGGAAGATGAATTATTAGGACGTATGATTAATTTTATATTTGACAATTATTATATATATATCTTAACTAATAATAATAATAATAATAATAATAATAATAAATGTGATACATCATTATTAAGTATATATAATTTAGAAAGTAAATTATTATTAGATAATTTTATTATACCTTTAGAAAATGTATGTGGAATTAATATAATAAAAACATTTTATATAGATAATAGTAATATGTATATATTTTTTTATATATATAATATAAGTGGTTTATATTATATATATCAATTATATAACTATACTGTTATAACTTTATTATATTCTTTTAATATATCACAATTAAATACAACTGTTGAATCTATAAATATGAGTATTATAGAAAAGTTAGAAAATAATATATCTATAGGGAACATACAAAAAGTTTATTTAAGAAATTATAAAAATCAATTTTTAGTTTCTAAAAAAACACAAATAAAAACGAAATTACAAAATTATAAACTCGAAAGTAATACCAAATTAAACAATCGTATTAATTTTATAGATGATAAGAAAAAAGAAAAAGAAAAAGGAAAAAAAAAAAAAAAAAGTAATATAATAAAAAATAAACCAAATATTAAAGAAATTAAAAAATTAATAAAATATATAACATTTTATATGAATCAAAATGAAAATTCTTTATTATTAAATAATATGAATACACATCTGTTTAATGATCATAATAAGTTTAGATTAAATCAAATTACATTTTTAAATAATAAAAAAAAAAAAATAAAAAAAAATAAAAAAAAAAATAGTAATAATAATACATATGAATGTAATAATAATACATATGAATGTAATAATAATATATATGAAAGGAATCATTGTAAATATTATAATAATATTAAAAAATATATAAATAAAAAAAATACATTGAATCATAATAATTATAGTATTTGTAATTCATTATTAAAAACGAAAATTCAAAAAAAAATTAATAATAAAAAATATGCACAATTTAAATATAATTCTTATTTAAGTCATACTAAGAATAATATAAATATAACAAATTCTTCAAGATTATTATCTTGTAATGATAATAATCAATTCCATATATTAAGACGTATGCCAGTATCAAAAAAAAGTAATGATATAAATCTTTTAGATAATGATGAAAAAGGAAAGAAAAAAATGAAAACAAAAAATGAATTATTAGGAAAAAATAGTTATATAACTGAATTTTTTAATAAAAATATAAATGGATATGATTTAATATATGATTATATATATAGAAAAAAATCATTTTTTTATAGTTACATGTGTATATATATTTTTTTAAAAAATGGAAGTATATTCTTAATAAGAAGAAATCTAATGACAAAAGATAAAGATGAACGATTTATTGAATTATATGATAATATATCTCAAAATAATGGTGTAACACTTATATCACGTTTGAATAATATTTATTATGATAAGTCATTGTATTGTGATATTGATTTGAGAGGAGGAAAAAATGACAACGAAGAAAATAACTTATGTGGTAATAACATATGTGATAATAATATTTGTGATAATAATATTTGTGATAATAATATTTATGATAATAATATTTGTGATAATAATATTTATGATAATAATATTTGTGATAATATTATTTTTAATAATATTTATGATGAATACAATTCCGATTTAGAATATCCTTATAAATATTCACATTATAATGATCATCATTGTGATAGACGAACAACATTAAGATGGGCAGGTTACAAAGATGAAAAAATAAATTCTCCTTTTTTTGACGATCTTTTATGTCAGAAAAAAAAGATGAATAAAGAATGTAATGATTTAATATTTAGCACACATTTAGATAGACAACATTATTTATATAATAAAAATATACATCTATCTGATAACTTACAAGAAATACAAAAAAGAGGAATGAGAAATGTTTTTACATATGGAAACTTTTTTAACATATATAATTTTGACTTGAAAAAATTATTATTATCAGAACGAAAAACAAAAAAAATAAAAACAAGCAATGAAGATTATTCTCAAAATTATTGTCAAGGTGAATATACAAATGAAGCTAATAAATATAAGAATAATAGCCTTCGACTACTAGAAAATAATGAACACAACATGAACCATAAAATTAATAAAGAGAACATTGATAGCATAAAAATGATAGATGATATAGAACATTATAATAATGTTAAAAAAAATAAAAAAGAACAAAATAAAGTTTCCAATTTTATCAAGCAATATGATGTATCAAAAAAAGTAAACAATGAAACATTTATGGGACATGATAATATATATAATATTAATTTAGAAGATCATAATAAAATAGAAGATATATATAATAAGTTTTCATGTAAGGAATATGAACAAAATAATATAAATCTTTCACATATACGTCCTAAATTAATAAGAACAAATTCGTTGCCAGCAACTTTGTCTTCATCTTTTTTAACAGGTACACAATCAAACTCGTTAATAAATCATAATGATCATAATAATGATAATATTCATAATAATGATAATATTCACAATAATGATAATATTCATAGTAATAATTTTTGTTATTCCTCATATTCTTCTTCAAATGATATAACATCTGATATATTAACAGCACCATCTTGTAATTTCGAATCTGATGAGGAATCTCAAGAGATCCATGATATTACATCATCCAATTTTTTATCTGACATGTCACAAGATATGCCTCCCATTTATAACAACTCTAACTTATCCATCCAAGTGAAGAAAGAAAGAAACCAAAGTGAAGAAAGAGATGATACTACGCTCAAACAAAATACAACACCAGGAAAAAGAAAAAGAAATAAAAAGGAGGACATTTCATCAAATAATATAAAAAATAAAAAAAATAATAATAGTAGAGAACAAATTAAAAAGACTACAAATAATCATAAAATAAAAAATGTGTCTTTAAATGAAAAACAATATATTGATGATGATAATGTTCCACATCCTTTTACAATATATAATAAATTTGTATATAAAAATTTCCCAGATATTTTTAATTGTATACAAACATGGAATAAACAAGATAAAGATATAAAAACAAAAAAATTATCTAAAGAAAGTGTTTATATAAAAACAATAAAATATTTAGAATTACAAATGAAATATAGTATATATATAATGAATAAAAAAGCATTTTTAAATTATTTATATGTTTATTTTAAATTCTTAGTAGAATATTTAGATATATCAAGAATCCATCAAACATTCTTATATTTTATTCATACAACATTAAATCATTGTCAAAAATATTTTTCAAATTTTGATATCTATTTTCATAATGTTCAACCACCATATTGGAGTGATACAAATTCCTTATTATCTATGAACGTCCATTTTTTCTTTATAGTCTTATTTATTTATTATAATTTTCTTCTACCCTTATATATACTCTTATGTAGAAAAGAAACCAAAAAAATATATTACTCATTTTTAAAATTTATAAAGGAAATGCAAAATGCTATTTTTTATATTCAAAAGATATTCCACAATCATTTTCACAAGTTATGTATATAAAAAAAAAAAAAAAAAAAAAAAAAATTGTGTGAGGGCGAAATTTTTTTTTACTAAAAAGTTAAAATATAAATGTAAAAAATTTTTTATGTTAAAATTTTTACTTTTTATATGTTAAAATTTTTATTTTTTACATGTTAAAATTTACAAAAAAAAAAAAAAAAAAAAATACATACATATATATATATATATATATATATATATGTATGTGTGTATATATGTGTACATAAAAATTTAACAAAAAAAAAATGAATAAAGGAACTTATAAAAAATTTACATTGTTTATACACTGTTTGTAACATTTTATAAAATTTCAATATCAACCTTATCTGAATGATTTAAGAGATCATTTTCAGAAGGAACCTTTTGAATAAAAGGATCATCATCTATAGATGCTTTATAGAGTTCAAGTTTTTTAAGAAATTTTGAATGGACCTCTTGAACTTTGTCTGTATCTAGAATTAACCTTTTGTGTTCATCGGGTGTCTTATCCCAAATGAGTGGATTTAGATATTCGAGTCCTACAAAAATATAAAAAGAAAAACATGCAAAAAAAAAAAAAAATATATACATGTATATGTATATATATGTATATTTATATATATGTATATTTATATATGTATTTATTTATTTATTTTTTTTTTTTCTTTATTTTTGAATGTACCGGGAGGAGGTTTCATATCCTTGTAACCATCCGATGTCTGAAGCTGATTATGCACAGACGTAAATCTGTTTTTAAAAGACGTATAAGGGTCAGTATATTCTTTTTGATTTCTTTCAGTTTCATTATGAACAGTTATATCATCATCATGAATAACTGAACTTCCTTTCCTTATTTTTTCTAGAGCTATTTCCATATTTATTAATGCTCTCTTCATTATTTTATTATCCACTTTTTTATTCCAAGAAAAAGTTTTATCTATCCCCGTTCCAAATAATAAAGCATTATTTTGTTTATCATAAAATAAAATTTTAGATTGATCTTTTTTTAACCATATACCTTTTAAAAAACTTGTAAGATAATTTTGTCTTTTCAAAAAATCATCTTGTGATGCTAAAGAATTATTAAATCTTGTAAATTCATAATTTTTTTCATCTTTAATTGTATAAGGATCTTCAATATATTCTCCTGGTGGTAATGATATATATACATAATCTGATAAATAATCTTTAAAAAATATATGATCAAAAAATTGTAAAGAATTATCAATTAATATAATATCCTTTTCTTTATTAATAAAGGGATTTTTCTTATCCTCATCTAAAGTATTATATATATGATGATAAGAATTATTCTCAACATTATCATTATTTTCATATCTATCTTTATTCATATTATTATTATTTAATATATTTATTTTGTCCTTATCTTTCTTCTTTACATATAATATTTTATTTTGTTGAACATTACATAGATAATCCATATAATCATTATCATAATCAACAATTTTTATTTTATAGTTCTTACCAGTAATATTATCAGATTTAATAACATCTTTATTTTTCCAATTTTTAAATATATTATTATATGAAGATATAAAATTTTTATTTATATTTTTATCATTTTTATTATTATCCAAATTAACCATATGGTTATTTTCTAATATTTCAATATGTTCTTGTTCATTTTTTTTTTTTGAATCTCTTAATTCTTCTTTTTTTTCATTAAATTCTCTATACTTTTCATTTTCATTACAAGTAGAATCTTCTAATTGTATCTCCTTATTAGTATACTTCAATTTTATAAATGTATCTAAAATATCAAAATCAACTTTATTATAATTATCTAAGCTCTTAGCATCTAAACGTTTATTCCCTAAATATTCAGGCTTATTCTCTAAACACTCCGATGGATTCAAATCTGTATCTAATTCATATTTATAATTAAATTTGGATTTTAATTTAGGCATATATGCCTCAGAATATTTTATATGAGGACCTAACTCCGCTGCTTCACACAGAAAAATACTATCATAAAAACAAGATCGTGTATAAGGATCCTTTTGAATAAATTCATCTGCCTCTTCGTCATCTTTACAATTTATAATATTTAATTCTGCTAAACAGTTGTTATCATATTTAATGAATGTCTCATTGTCATTATAATCATTACCAAGATCTTCCTCATTTATTTCATCATGGTTGCTCTGTACCTTCTTATGTGTAGTATAACTGTTGTCATTACCTTCAACATTTTGTATTTCGTTATTCCTATTTACATCGACACTTACACATTTTTCAAATATTTTAAATTCCTCATCAAATTTTTTCAAAACAGTTGAGGTTTGCTCATTTGTTATAGGTAAATATTGATGAGGTGATAAAAAGAAATCTTGTAACTTATCTTTGGGTACTTTTTTTAAAACACCTAATTTAAATATCATATTGGAACGAATATAAAATCTCATATGTTTTTCATATAAATCATTTATATCTTGTAATTTATTAGGATTAAAAAATTTTATGAGTAGAAAATTTTTTTGTATAGATAAATTAGGAAATGTTCCTAATAAAAAATGATCACTATTATTTTCATAAGAATATAAATATAATTCTTCACATAATCCTAATTTAATATATGGATTAGATTTCATAAATAAATTAGCATAATGTAAATTTAATGATGTAAAAAAGATCAGATTTCCAAATATATTTTGATTTCTTTTTAAATTAAATAACATTAATATTTTTGATGTATTTTGATATATTCTTGTAGATAATTTAACCCATGATAAAAATTCAAGTATATATTTATGACGTATATTAATATTAAATTTATTATATATATTTTTATCTTCTTCATTTTCATAATTATATTTTTTATCAAAAAATATACCTACATACAATTTCCATTTTATAGGTACTGATGGATAATGTAAATCTTCTTCTCTTATATTCCTTTCTAAATTTTCCATTTTATTTGATTCATATATTCTTTTAAAATTTTTATTCGATACTATACTATCATCTTGTGTATATATTGGTAAATGTTTATAATATTTATTTACATGTTCAGAATTATAATCTTTATCAGTATATTTCTTACCATAAACATAATATTTTTTTCTTTTCGTCTCTTCACACACATCATCTTTATCATATTTATCTTCATCATTATTATAATCAACTTCACTACTACCAAGTAATGTATCAAAATAATTATTCTGTAAATCATTTTCTATACATCCTCCTAAACTTTCATGTAACTCAGGATCCAGATCTAATTCTTCTTGTTCTTCTTCATATTCATTACCACTAAATGTGTCCAAAAAAATTTTCCCACTTCTTCTAATATAATTATTATTATTATTTATTTTTTTTTTTCTTATTTTTTTTTTTTTTTTTTGGCTAGCTAAATTGGTAAAACTAGCCAAAAAGTTTTTACAAATGTAAGAATAAAATAATAAATGTTTCTTATGAAAAACAAATTTTTTATTAAACTGAATAATTTTATGTTTATATAATATATTGTTGTATAATTTAGATTGTGTGTTTCTTATAAATAAATTACCAATGATATCTTTATAAATATTATTATAAGTATAATATTCTTTCCTTTTCTTTTTTTTTTTTGTGTAAAAGTATTCCTTCCTTCCTGTGTTTTCTTTCTTTTTTTTTTTTTTCATATTTGACATAAATAAAAATTTCTTATTCTTTTTATTAAACAGATATATCTTTTTTTTTTCCTTCTCACCTTCATTTATATAATTATTCATAGAATAATAAGAGTATCTCTTTTGTGGGCACATACTAATGCTTAGTACCTTTCCCCATGATATATAAAATATAATTATTAAATAAAAGAATATGTACACAATATTATACATATTCTTACATTTTTAACTATATTATATATATACACATATATATAAAAGGAGAGAGAACAATATATATAATATGGGCTTGAAGGACTTTGTCATTTTTTTTTTTTTTTTTTTTTTTTATACGTATATATAATATATATGTGTGTGATTAAATCTTAAATATTAATAAGGTATAAAAATATAACCTTTTTCAAAATGAATTTTTAAAAATTTTACCCAACAAGATATAAGAGATATATATTTTTATTTTTATTTTATTATTATTATTTTTTTTTTTTTTTGGTGGATTAATAAGGAAAAGTAAAATAATAATCACAAAATGTTATATTATATATATATATATATGTAGGTATATTTTTCTGCACTTTTATATGGATGATTATGCTGGGGCACTTTATTATTTCATATAAAAAAAAAAAATATTTATATCCATTCTTAATTTTCAAAATGACCCATTTAAATATTATATGTGACATACATTTTATAAATAGGATCAAATTTTTTTTTCTTTTTCTTTATCCCTTAATATATTAAATATATAAAAATATATTATATATATATATATTTATTTATTTATATATTAGAAACAATATCGATAATTATAACAATTCAATGATAAAAGATATAGAGCCAATATTGAGAAGTTACCTTTTTTTTTCAAACCCTCATATTTTAAAAGAATTATATACGAAATTTATATAATAAAATTTATTGAATTATTATTGTTCATAAGATTCTTTCTATAACATATTAAAAAAATGTATTTTTTTTAAGAAAAGAAATAAGTACATAATGAAATATATATCACATAAAAAAATAGCAAAACCTTTTGAAAAAAAAAAAAAAAAATTATATACACATATATATATATATATATATATACATATACATATATTTATATTCATACCTCAATTATAAAAGAAAAAAAACTCTTTACGATATTATGTTCCTATTTCATAAAAAGACAATAATAAATATATATATGTTTATAATTCAATACACATATAATATTATCATTTAATATTAAAAGAATAAGTTAAAATAAAACAAATGAATCTTCCTCATATATATATAATATACATATTTATTTGTATCTTCCTTTTTTTTAAATTAAATAAATGTAAAAGTCAACTAAACGAAGAAATGGATTTATAAGAACAAAAAAAATAAAATAATAATATAACTCAAAGTGCATTAGAATAATTGTAAAAAAGGAGAAAAAAAAATAAAAATATATAATTTATTATATATTATATATTGTTTATCTTTTTGTCTTTTTCTTGTTTTATTTTATTTTATTTTTTCCTAAAAATTTGAGCCTTTTTATAAAAAAAATAAATGAGGTTATTAAAATATTTTGTGATAATTTAAACTATAATTGTAACTAGAAAAGGAAAATATTAATAATAAACTAGTACACTTGATGGTTTCGTTTCCTTTTTGTTTTTAATATAATATAATATAATAATTTTATTTCATATCATTTAATTCTGTTTTGTCGTTCCTCATTGCGCATGCACATAATATTAATTGACAACTTTTTCTCTGAGATTTTCTAAAATATTTTACTACATATATATATATATATATATGTATATAAAAGAAAGAAGATAATATTATATATACATACAAGAGTGCATATATCATAATAATAATAATTTTTTTTTTTTTTTTTTTTTTTTGATCTAATCGTGAAATGTTCTATCTAATAATATTATCTAATACATCTTGTGTCCTTTTAAATTATTAGATATGATGCTAGCTGCACTATGAAGCAAAAATGAAAATAATAAAATAACAATTTATGAAAATAACCAAATGTTCATATATGTAAATCTGTGCATATATATATATATATATATATATGTGTGTGTGTATGTTTATATTATTTTATTTTTTTTTTTTTTTTTTTTTTTTTTTTTTTTTTTTTTTTTTTTTTTCTCCTAAACGTTTGACATATTACAAATAAATTGTTAGACAAAATTGTGACTCTCCTATTCTTTTTTGTTTTATTTTTTGCTTTCAAATAATTTGTAAAAGCACACGAGACATAAAAAATATAATAAAAAAAAAAATATATATATATATATAAATATATTGATACTTAAACATTTTGATTTGAATATCATTATGATACATTTCTAAAAAGTGAATAAAGTAGTCATTCACTCATATTATTTATTATTGTTATTATTTATATATTTATCTTTTATATTTAAAAAAAAAAAAAAATGATGAATATGAAAGTTGTTTTGTTCAGTTTCTTGCTCTTTGTCATAAGAAGCAATATCATTATTAGTTGTAATAAAAATGAAAAGAACCATGGTGTTGATATGAAAGTTTTGAATAATTATGAGAATTTATTTAAGGTAGTTAAATGTGAATACTGTCATGAAAATACATATGTTAAAGGAAAGAAACCTTACTCAGATCCTCAATGTGCTGCTATAAAAGAAGAATGCATAGAATTACTTAAGCAAAAAGAATACACCGATTCAGTTACTTATTTAATGGATGGATTTAAATCAGCAAAAAATTTAAAAAACAATGAGAAAAAAAGTAACACTGAAGAAATGAAAGATTTAGTAAATTTTTTACAATCACATAAGAAATTAATTGAAGCATTAAAAAAGAATATTGAAACCATACAAAATAAAAAATCCTTAATTCAAAATAATAAAGCATATAATCCATTATTAGTTAGTTTTATTAAAAAAATGAATATGTTAAAAGACAATGTTGAATATATTGAAAAGAATCAAGATTTATTTAAAGAATTAATTAATCAAAATAATTCTTCCAACTTGGTTGATACCAAAAAAAAAAACTTTTCTTTAAAATCACAAGGTAATAAAAAAGAAACCTCAGAGAATGATCAAGAAGTAAATGATGAAGAAGAAGTAAATGATGAAGAAGAAGTAAATGATGACGAAGAAGTAAGTGACGAAGATGTAAATGATGAAGATGTAAATGATGAAGATGTAAATGACGAAGATAACAATGATAAAGCATACGAATTAGGTAGTGTTCCAGTTGATGATTTATTAAATGATAATATGAAAAATATTATTAGAGGAGATAATTTTATGGATGTTGTCAAAAGTACATTAGCTCAAACAGGTGGATTAGGAAGTAATGATTTAACAAATTTCTTAAATAAAGGTAAAGAATTAGGAGAGACATTTTCAAACATAACAAATATTAAATTAGGAGATGTTAGTAATCTTGAAGAATTTTCTTTAGATCAATTAGATATACTTAAAAATAATTTAGTATCATATGAATTCATATTAGAACAAGTAAAAACAATTGTTTTAAATAAATTAAAAGATTTATTATTAAGATTGTTATATAAAGCATATGTATCATATAAAAAAAGAAAAGCTCAAGAAAAAGGATTACCAGAACCTACAGAGACAGCTACTAATGCAGAATATGTTGAAGAATTAAAAAAAGGTATTCTAGAAATGGGTATTAAATTATTATTTAGTAAAGTTAAAAGCTTATTAGGAAAATTAAAAAATAAAATGTTTCCTAAGAAGAAAGAAGAAAATCAAGAAGCAAATAAAAAAGGTGCAGGATCAGCTAAAGTTAAAGCACAACCAGCTCTTAGAGGTGTCGAACCAACTGAAGATTCTAATATTATGAACAGTATTAATAATGTTATGGATGAAATCGATTTCTTTGAAAAAGAATTAATCGAAAATAATAATACACCTAATGTAGTTCCACCAACACAATCAAAAAACACAAACGTAACAGGTATGGATGAAAATTTTGATAACCATCCTGAAAATTATATTAAAGAAGAATATTATTATGATGAAAATGATGATATGGAAGTTAAAGTAAAAAAAATAGGTGTCACATTAAAAAAATTTGAACCTCTTAATAATGGAAATGCTAGTCAAACCATTAAATTTGTTCATGTAGGAAATAAAGATCAAAAACACATTGAAGCTATTAACAATGATATTCAAGATATCAAAAAAGAATTACAAGCCATTTATAGTGAACTTATGAATACTACAAATGAAAAAAAACAAGATCAAGAATTATTTCAAGAAAATCAAGTCGAAGCCCTTAATCAAGAAACAGAAGAAGAAATGCAAAAAGAAGTTGAAGCTATCAACAAGCAAATAGAAGCTGAAGTTGATGCACTCGCACCAAAAAATAAAGAAGAACAAGAAGAACAAGAAGAAGAAGAAGAAACTGTAACAGAAGATTCTACACCAACTGAAGAATCAACTAATTAAACAAATATGACAATTGCATATAATCAACAATAAATGAAAAAAAATATTAATATTTTTTTTTTTTTTTTTTTTGTTCTTTCTTTCTATCTTTCTTTCTTTCCCCTTCCCTTTCTCCTTTTTAGAATTGTTCATTTTTTGAATGGTATTTTTTATGGATTATTTCAGAGTTCCATTCATACTTTTTTGTATGCAATATATTTTTTTTATTAATCTTTATATATAATTCACATATATGCATATTAAATATTTATATATATATATAAATATATATATATATATAAACGCATATGTGAATATAAATATAAATAGATTTTAATAGATTATTATAAAAATTACATAAATGGGATTATAATATATGTATATAATATTACCCACTTGTGTATTTTTTTTTTTTTTTTAAAACTTGAAAAAGAAATAATAGAATGTCTTTAAAAATATAAGATATATAAATATAAACATATAAACATATAAACATATAAACATATAAATATATAAATAAATATATATATATAAATATATATATATATATATATATATATATTAATGTACCCATTTAATATTAACCTTTAAGTGCCATTTCTTTCGCTTATGTAATAATTTTTTTTTCTTTTCTTCATTTTATTATATCCTGTCTATCTTGAACAAGTGAATTTTTTAAATAGTCATTTATAAATAAGAATTTGTTTTGATTTTTCTGTTTGATTATATTTCCTTTTGGATGTGACAAGATTAGTTTTGAATTATGTGTAGTTATAAAACTATGAAATGTTGAATGTATTTTGAGAGGCATTAAAAATTGTGTATTTATGTCTGAATATTTATACGGACCAAAAGAAAATCTTTTACATTTTCTTATGGTTATATTATATTTAGAAAATAAATAATGTAAATCATTATGTGATTTCTCTACATATGTAAATTTAATCCATTTAGAAGTATGTTTCGATTTAATAATATCAATATTAATAGGATATATATGTTGATTATTTATAATACAACCTTTATTTAATAATTTTATTTGATCTATACATAAATTTTCTTGTACTTTTATAAGATATGTTGTTAAAATATTATTTTTTATATCTTTTAAATTATTTGCAAAATCACCATCATTAGTTAGTAATAATAAACCTTCACTGCTTGAATTTAAACTATTAATAATTATTAAATGTTCAGGAATATAATTTGTTATTTGATTTTTTTTCTCATATAACATATTTTGTTTTTTAATATAATCATATATATTCATATTTAATTTGTTATATGTAATAATATTTGTATTTTTACAAGTTGATGGTATCTTTCTCAATTCTGAAACAAAAACATTTTTTTCTTTATTTTTTTTCCTTTTTTCTATTAAATTATTATATTTATAACTATTAATACTTAATAAATTATTATCACTATTGATATGTTTCATTTTATTACAAGACGATAAAACTTTATAATTTTCTTCTTCATTCAAATATTTATTATATACCCCCAAGACATTATTCTCATTATTATTATTATTATTGTGTGTATCTATCAATTTTTTTTCCTCTATCATTTTATTAAAGTGTATTTTTTCTTCATATTTATAATCCTTCTCAGTATTACAAAAAATATTCTTAGGTTTATATATCCCCCATAATTTAGTGGAGATATCTACTTTTATCGTTTTATCTTTAACTTGAATTTTTGAATTTACATCAATCAAAACATTTTTATTAATAACCTGGTCATTAACCTGCAAAGAGGGGGGTGAAGTAACAACATGTATGAATATAAAAATAAAAATAAACATATATATATAAATATATATATATATATATATATATACATAATACACCATGCACATTATCTTAACCTTTATGTCTCCATTTTTTATTAATTCTTGAGCTTTACTTCTTGACGTTACTGATGATAGAGATAAAATTTTAGAGAGTCGCAATAATATTCTACAAAGAAAAAAATAAAACAATGGATAAATAAATTAAATTAAAAATAAACAAAGTATTTAATATATATATATATATATATTTATATATATTATACATTTCATTTTAAAAAAAACAAAAAATCTTACGTTTTTTTTAATTGAACAGATGGAAACATATTTTCTCACATTTTTCATAATATTCAAATAATCAAACACATAACAAAAAAATATTAAAATGTGATAATCTTATATTAGTGTGGATAATTTTTTTTTTTTTTTTTTCTTCATTATAATTTTTTTTTAGATAATTAACAAAATAGTAAATCCTTTATTATTAAGTGCAATATACTTTTTGAGATGAACAAAAATAATACCACATTGTATAATTTTTTTTTTACAAAAAAAATAAAAATAAAAATAAAAATAAAAAATACATATATATTATATATATATAGTACATATTTTTTCTTCAGTGTGTTGTAATATTTCTATAAAAAAAAAAAAAAAAAAAAAACGTACGATTGAATATTACTCAACTATATTTTTGATATAAAAATTATATATATATATATATATATATATATATTTATTTATTTATTTATTTATATTTATATAATCCAAACATACATGTGGAAAGGATCTATTAATAATAAAGTTTATTATCTTAAAAAATTAAAAGTTTCTATTTATTAAAATGACAAAAAAAAAAAAATGTATGGAAATAAATTTAAAGGTAAAAAGGTAATATATTTAATTTATTCATATATATATATTGAACCGTTTTATAATATTTTTTTTTTTCTAATAATTTGAAAATATGACATGTATTGATAATTATAAGGAAAACATATATATATATATATATATACATTTATATATATATATGTATGTTATTATTTATCAATGTTGGGGTATACCTCAATAAGTGAACGGATCGTCAACTTTCATCATATGAAAATATTATGTTCATAATTTATAAAAAAAAAAAAAAAATAAGGGACACACATAAACATACACAGGCACAACACAAAAGAAACAATCATATAAACAAAAAAATGAATATATACTATTGATGTATGAATTTGAATGATATATATATATATACATATATATATTGAAAGATTTGACTATATTATTTTCTCCTTCTCTTTAATTTTCTCTTTCACATTTTTTTTCTTTTTTCTTTTTTGAGACATAAGACTGTTTAAATAAAAATCCTCATACATCCAATTATATTTGTGTATTACCTTTTCCTCTTGTTCTTTTATATGTATGTGGAATTTATTTTTATACATATTGAATAAAAAATAATAACATTCTTTCATATATTTTAATTTATATATATTTGATAAATTTTTAAATTCTTTTTTTTTTTTTTTTTTTTCTATATGAGATATATTATAATTATTTTTTTTCATTAAATAAGAAGAAACATATATATTAAATAAGTTCTGCAAGATATTTGTAGATATTTTATTACTTAAATAATTGTTACTTGTATATTTCAACATTTTATTTTTTGCATATTCATTTATTATATTTTTATTATTTATAGTATCTATTCTATTCTTTTTATATTCTTCATTTGTATATAAGTCTGAATTCTCATTAAAAATAAAAAAGGTATCATTGAATATATTATCAGAACATTTTTTTATATTTTCTTTATCTTCTGAAGGAGTTATCAAAATATTATCATCATTATTATTTTTATTATTATTATGAAAATTATTTATATTGTTTAAATATGTATCATCAACTATGTTATTATTAACATCATTATTTTTTGTTATATCTGAACTATTTAAAACAGTTTGATTCTTCTCTTCCAATTTTATATCATTTGAAGAAGAAGAAGAAGAAGATGAAGATGTTTTATTATTATTATTATTACTATTATGATCATAATACATATTATCATTATTATCTTCATTTGAACAAGTACTATGATCAAACATATTATTATTTACACCCCCTTGTAATATCTTCTCCTTCATATATGTTTTAATAAAAATATCATTATCTAACTGCTGATTAATTAATCCTAATAAGTGACCACAATTCTTTTGTTCATATAAATTATTAATAATTTTATTAAAATGTACATATGATGATAAATTTACTTCCCTTTTTTTAATTACTAAAGGACGACGATCAAAACTAAATGAATTAATTTCTTCACATAAATATATTTGTATATCTTTATATTTCATATAATTTTTATTATACTCATGATATATACATTTCTCATTACATACACTATCATTTTTATTTATTATCTTAATAATTTTATCTACAACCATTTTTATATTCATATTATTTATTACTTCCATACCACTACAAAGGTTTGAAAAATATTTCTCAATATTATCTTCTTGATTAGTTTCATGTGACATATATCTCTTTGAAGTACTCATATTGTTATTTAAATTATTACGATGATTAATATTAAATATTTTACAAATTTTAAGTCTCATTTTTTTTATATCATCATCATAGTTACTATTGTTAGAAATGTCATATGTATTATTATCTTTCATATTGTTCTCTTCATTTTTTTCATCTTCTTTGTTACATTGTATATTTGCTTTTGCCTCATTTGAAACATCCACATCATCCGCCATATTCTCATCAGATTTGATATTTTCATTTTTCTCTCTTGTATTTGTCAAAAAAAAAACAATAGATAAATTTATATTTTTATTATAAGTAATAAAGTTTTGTATTTTGTCCTGATTTTTTTTATTCTTTAAATTAAGTATTGGTCTAAAAAAAGGAATAAATCCTTCATAATAGATATCATATATAATAATATTTTTAACATAATTATTTTGCTTTAAAGAATAATAACAAAAAAATTCATGTTGAGAATTTTTTGCACATAAGGTTATTACATTCTTTTTATTATTATAATATATATCTGTATCTGAAGGAATTCTCAAAAAAGTACATGCATATGTTAGATTCTCTATCTTTCTATTTAACAACACAACAATATAACTATATGGAATATATAATAAACCACAACATAAATTATTATCACATGTTCTAGATCGTCTTTTTATTATTTTGTATAAACATTTATCAAAGTATGTTTTTAAAGCCTTTTCTTCTTCAGTTGATGAAAAGAAGGAAAAGCAAAGTTTCTTCTCATCATTATTATTATTATTGTTATTTTTTTTATGTATATCAATATTGTGATTGATATTATTCACATCGATTTGTTTAATATGAACACCATCATGAGTTTTTTTATTATCACTAGGGTGTTTATTTGGATGTTTATCATGATCTTCAATATTATCATTATTATTATTATTATTATTATTATTATTATTATTATTATTATTATCATTATTATTATTATCATTATTATTATCATTATTATTATTATCATTATTATTATCATTATTATTATTATTATCATTATTATTATTATCCTTTCTATTAATATTATCATTATTATTATTATCATACTTAACCTTTAAAACATCTTTATTTCTTCCATATTTTTGCATGAAATATAATTCGAAAAAAGCCTTTGCATACATTTTTATTTCTACTGCATAAGAAGCCACCTCACCATAATTATGTGACACGTTTATATTTTCTTGTTGGCAATTTATATCTATCTTCTTTGGTACTTCTATATTCTGTTCACAGTTCTTATTTATATTATAATGATCTGCAACTTCATTCTTATATTCTATATCATTTAATAATTTGTTGTTACTTTTTTCATCCTTGGAATTATTTATAATATTCTTATCATTAATATTTTCACTTTTTTTTTTAAAATCATCTTTTATTTTTTTCATAGAATCTAAAGAATATGAACAGTTAAAAAGGCATGGATATTTATCATTCAGTCTTCGAAAATATTGTTCCTTTAAATTTTTATTTACACATTTGCATACAGGAGGATTATAAAAGAGAAAAACGTTTTTATCATTTTGTTTATAAATATCATATATATATTTAAATTGTTTTTCAAAACAAAGCATATCAGGAGACATATTAGATACGTTGCTTAATTCTGAATTATTAGATAAAGGACTGAACGAATGAAGTTTTTTATCTTCTTCAGATAATAAAGATGATGCCTCATCACAATGATAATAATAATAATTATTTATATGTTTATTGCTATGTTTATATATATTATTACTTGTATTATCACATGTATTATCACATATATTATCACATATATTATCACATATATTATCACATATATTATCACATATATTATCATTATATTTTATTTCTAATTGCTTTTCGCTCGATTTTTCTCTTTTAACCTGTACAACATTATTTATTTCTTTTTTTTTATTATATATATTCACATTACAATTATTAATTGAATTATTAAAAGAATGTTTTTCATCCATATCATCTTGTTCATTTTTTATATCACAAATATTTCCTTCTATCTTTATTTTATTACATTCATTCTTTTCAGATACATTTTGTATATCTATTGTCTGGTTATTATAACTAGAAGAATTATTAGAAAAATGTGGGACATCATTATTATTATATTTATTCGTAGTATTATCATTTTCAATACTTCTTTCTTTATGAAGTCTCTTTTTCTTGTCACATTCAACTGATACATTTTTTCTCTTACCACATATTTTCTTATTCATTCCTATCTCTTTTTTAATTCTATACTTATGTTTATCTCTCTCATCATCTTTTAAGAATTTCTTTTTCTTTTTAAATATCTTTTTCATAAAATTCATATGACCCAAGAAAAAGTCAAATTTATTATTCAAATAATAATTCAATTCATTTACATTTTTTATTTTATTTTGCTTATTCTTATTTTTTAAAAATCTCTTTTCATATATTAGTTTATCTAATATTACTTCTTGTCCTATGGGATAGTTACAAATGTCTTTCATATTTAGATGAATAAATAAAAAATATAAATAAATAAATATATAAATATATATATATATTTCAAATATATTATATTATATATATTACAATAAGTGGAAATTACATTCATACGTTTCCCATTTTTTCGGCTTATATTATTATTATACTTTTTTTTTTTTTTTTTTTTATTATTTATATTAACAATGAAAGGTATAATTTGGAAGATTCTTTAAGTTCTCACATAAAAAAAATTATCTATCTATATATATTATATTGTAACACTCCTTTTTTATATGTTATTATTTTGTCATTCTGAGGGTTCGTATTTCAACATATAATTCAAAATATATATTATATATATTATATATATTTATAATTATATATATAGATATTCTTGGTTTAATATATTATAATGATGTTCTTTTTTTTTTTTTTTTTTTTTTTTTTTTATAATCTCTTTAAATTAAATATTATATAATTTTGAATGAAGAAACAAAAAAAAAAAAAAATCTATCAAAAATATAAAAACAAATAAAAAATTATACATATATAAAATATATATATATATATATATATATATATAATATTGATATATAAATGTTGAATTATAATATAAGACTATATATAATAAGAACACTCATAAAATAATATATACAAATAATTATATATATATATAT
>NC_031492.1:991030-992392 GCF_001602025.1 Plasmodium gaboni | reverse complement strand
TTTATTATTTTATTTTTTTTTTTTTTTTTTTTTTTTTTTTTTTTTTTTATTTTTTTTTTTTTTTTTTTTTTTTTTTTTTTTTTTTCTTCTTTATAATCTCTTTAAATTAAATATTATATGATTTTGAATGAAGAAACAAAAAAAAAAAAATCAATCAAAAATATAAAAACAAATAAAAAGTTAAACATATATAAAATATATATATAATATATATATAATATATATAATATTGATATATAAATGTTGAATTATAATATAAGACTATATATAATAAGAACACTCATAAAATAATATATACAAATAATTATATATATATATATATATATTATTAATAATAGTAGTATATTACAAATAAAATATATGCATAAATAATATTCCTTAAAAATATTATATTAATTTTATATGTGTAGTAATTTATTATATTTTGTCATGATTTATAATATATATATAATATTATATATAATATACTTTTTTTATATAGATAAATAAAATATAAATCTCTTAATTTTCAAAGATGCTATTAAAAAATATATAATATATATATAATATATATGATTTATATTATTAGCATTAAATATTTGTTTTCAAGGGTACTTAAACAAATTTAAAAATTATAAATGTTTTAAGATACAAATATATATAAATTATTTCATTCTATACAAAATAAAAATTAATAAATATATATTATATATATATATATTATTTATTTTAATAACATCGCCATAATTTTTTTTGTAAAATAAAATGCTTATTTATTGTATGTATAATATATATAAATATATTTATTATATCATATCATATTATATTATATATTTAATAATAATGTACATTTGCTTATTTCAAAAAATATAATAAATTGTATTATATATATATATATAAGTGCAATAAAATAAACAAATGGACACATGTAAATATATAATTAAAAAGGTACCATAAAAATATAGATTTTATAAAATAAAAAAAAAAAATTATATTTATTACCACATATATCTATGTATAATATATAATTTATTCAAGGACAAAAATGTCCACATAAAATTTATTAAATAAAAATGTGACACGAGCTCACTATATATATATATATAATATATATATATTATATGTTAATATATTCATGCCATATTTTATGTAATCATAGGACAGAAAAAAGGAAAAAAAAAAAAAAAAAAAAAAAAAAAAAAAAAAAAAAAATATATATATATGAATTATTATAATATAATATTAATAAAAAAAAAATATTTATATTTTAAAAGTAGTTAAAAAATTTAATATTATATTTTTTACATTATACAAATAAAAAAATATAAAAAAAAAATAAAGTTTTCTACATTTTTTATTTTTTTTTTTTTTTTTTTCTTTTTT
>NC_031492.1:968431-990730 GCF_001602025.1 Plasmodium gaboni | reverse complement strand
GATAAATATATTTATATTTATTCTGTTTATTTATAATATCATATGAATAATGATTATTCCATATTTTATGACCATCACTTATATTTTTCCCTTCATATAAATTTATAATATGTACACCCAAGAATAGAAAAAGAAATATTATATTAATTAAATGGATATTCATTATACATTTTAATACAAAAAAAAAAAAAAAAAAAAAAAAAAAATATATATATGTATATATATATATATATATATATATATATATATATATATAATATATATGTATATATTTAAGGGGGGTTAAAAATTTACGAGTATGCTTATTCCATCATGCAAGAAAAGAGACCTTAAAAAAAAAGAAAGGATACCACAGAATTCATAAAATTAATAATAAAATCAAATGTCTACACATCCTTATTTCATTCCCAAATTCTTTTTTTTTTTTTTTTTTATCTGTCACATATCACATTGTATCATTATTTTCTTTTCATCTGCAGGTATATAAACCCCTGTCATATATATCTGCATCCTTTTTATGTACCAAATTTTTTAAAGTATACACATTTCGACTTCTTAAGGCATATCCCTTTTCTTCAACGATTTTTTCATTTTTCACGTTATACGCATTTTTGTTTTCATCATCATTTATACATGCGGACATGCTTCTATTGCGTCTGTTATATTCGCTACTCTTGTCCATCGCCTTTCCATTATCTCCTCTATCAAAAAAAAAAAAATAAATAAATAAATAAATGAAAAAAAATAAAACATTCACATAAATATATTATATTATATTATATTATATTATATAAATGAATTGTAGTGGTAAAAATATGTACTATCCTCATACCTCTCATATTTTTGCATCGTCAAATAGGTATAATTATTATTACTAATATTATTTTGATTGGAATAATTATTTTTCATATTATTCATATTATTCATATTACTCATGTTATTCATATTACTCATATTACTCATATTATTCATATTACTCATATTATTCATATTATTATTATTATTGCTCGTGTGCTTCATCCTGTCATATATGCCCTTTTCCTTTTCAAGTAGCATTTTTCTTTTTTCCAATAAATATTCTCTATCCTTTTCTAGATTTTTAAAATTTCGACTTTCCTCCACATTATTTGGATTGTAAATATTGTCATCACATAAATACACACTCGGTTTCCTTCTGCTCAAATTGTTTACGTTAGGCATAGCACTCACACTTCGTCTGGAGCTATCATTAAAGTACATGTTAGATATTCTATTGCTCGTGCAACTATTATTGTTATTTGTATGGTGATTATTATTCACATAATTACTATTATTATTACTATTACTATTATTACTATTATTATTATTATTATTATTATTATTATTATTATTACTATTGTTGTTCATATTTCCCATATTGTTACTGTTCATCTTCTTATTATTCACACTCTTGTTATCATCATAACCCTTTTCATACTTAGGACTTCTATAAGCAGAATCCATATTTTCATTATACACATCTTTAGAATTATTTCTTATGTTCCCTTGGTACTTATTTTCATATTTATATTTCCCATTTTCTATTGAAGTATTACTATATTGACTTAACGTATTATGGTTGTTGTAAGCACCATGACAATTCATTCCACTATAATTATTATTTATATGTGTACTGCTGTTACTATAACTTTGCGGGTTCTTATTAGAAATTGTATTTATAGATTTCTTTTTTAGTAAGCTATTTATTTCATCCTTATCCATATTATGTTCATCATAAGGATAATTTCCTTTTCTATTTCCATACATATAACTTTTCATATTATTCACAGGATCATATGTTTCTTTCATTCTTGAAAATGATTTATAATTTCCTTGATTTTTTGATGAACTCCTCTCATTTTCAAATGAATCTCTTTTATTACTATTATTATTATTATTATTATTATTATTCGAAGCGCTACAACTAGTTGTTGGAGTTGTGCAATTATCATTATGATAATATTGATCTCTTTCATATCTTGGTAATTTATCCCTTTCAAGTCTATCCATTCTGTCTAATCTTTCTTTGCCTAATCTATCTAATCTTTCTTTTTCAAACCTATCTAATCTTTCTTTTTCGAACCTATCCAACCTTTCTTTTTCTAATCTATCCAACCTTTCTTTTTCTAATCTATCCAATCTTTCCTTTTCTAATCTATCCAACCTTTCCTTTTCTAACCTGTCCAATCTTTCTTTTTCTAATCTATCCAACCTTTCTTTTTCTAACCTGTCCAATCTTTCCTTTTCTAACCTGTCCAACCTTTCCTTTTCTAATCTTTCTAACCTTTCCTTTTCTAATCTTTCCAACCTTTCCTTTTCTAATCTTTCTAATCTTTCCCTCTCTAATCTTTGCATGCGTTCTCTTTCTATCCTTTCCATTTTCCCCTTCTTTTCTCTCTCCAATCGGTCTTTCTTTTCCCTCTCCAATCGCTTCTTTTCCATTAACTTCATTTCTAAAGCCTTTCTCTGACTTCTCTCTCTTTCGTATATTTCTCTCTTCATCTTTTCCTTTTCATTGAAACGATCTGTTTCTATATGATACATTTTTGTTGGACCATCCACGTGTGCTCCTCCCACTCTACTATTATTTGTATATTTTCCATTGTTAATTAAATGAGAATTATTTGTACCATCAGGAGGGTGATATTTGACGTTATCTTTAGATATAGCAGTAATCACACTTTGTCTGCTTAAACAACTTGAACTCCTTTCCCTTTCGTTATTTCTTTTATTTATTAATACATCATTCGGATGAGCATAATTATGTTTGTTATCCATATTTGAAGTACACGAATCTATATTAGTCAATTCTGTACCATGTTCTTTTTTAGATAAAATAGGTGAGGAGACATTTTTAATAATCTGATATCCCAAACATTGTAAGGCACTAGGTCTCTCTTTAGCTGATAAATTTAATAAATTCTTAATAAGTAAATTTAATTCTTTTGATTTCCCTTTTATTGGTAATTCAGGCCCTCGTTTTAATTCTGAAATTAATTGGGCAAAATTATTTGCTTTATGAAAAGGAGTTTTTCCTGAACATAATTCATATATTATACATCCAAGAGCCCACATGTCACTTTTATCATCATAACTTTTTGTTTCATGTAATAATAATTCAGGAGACCAATAGTATGGTGTGCCCACACAAGAATGAGCCATACTTTCTATACCTATATTTTTACTTAACCCAAAATCTCCAATTTTTGCTATAGGTCTACTATTTAAATTATTAGCTTGTGAGCTTATCTTACCTATATGTCTTATACCTGTAGATAAAAATATATTTTGTGGTTTTAAATCACGATGTAATACTCTTTCACCATTAGGTCCATCTTTTAAATTATGGCAATAAGCTAAAGCATGTAATAATTGTCTAGTTATATCTACAATTGCATGCTCTTCTATTTTACCAAACATTTTATAACATTTTTGAATATTTCGAGATAAATCACCTGCATCACAAAATTCCATTAAAATATATAATTTCTGATTAGCTTTATTTAAAAACCTATCTATATATCGAACAATATTTTTATGTTTTAATTCTCTCATTACATTTACTTCTATAACTAATTGAGATTTCTCTCTTTCTTTTAAACCTCTATATGATATAGCTTTCCAACAAAAAAACTCTTGAGTTCGTTTATGCTTTACTAAAAATACTTCTCCAAATCTACCATTCCCAATTTTTTTTATTACTTCATATTCGTTTAAACGACTTTCTCCATCATCATATTTACTTGGCATTTTAACAAATTTTTCTTTTACCTTTTTTTTTTTTTTTTTTTTATTACTATTTTATTAATTATATATATATATATATATATATATATATATACAAATATGTGCTTATATATTCTGCAAAATATTAGATTGTTTATATGCCATTATAAGCATATATATTGAATAAATTGAATGAAATAAACATATATATAATATATATATGTAAGACAAATATATACTTCAATTTTTTTTAAAAAGACAATTATATTAAATTAACTATACATTAATGTAAGAGATATTAAATAAAACATCAATAAGGTATATATGTGCTTAAGGATATATAAGTGTATGTATATATATATATATATATATTCAATATATATGTAAACACAGATAAAAATAAAACAAATGCTACCATGAAATGGTATTTTCTAAAAATATGAAATAATTTATTTTATTTTCCACATATACGAATAATATAAAATCGTTTATATACTGTTTTATTTATTTATTTATATATTTATTTTTTTGCCATATTCTTTATTGTCACGTGGACATAGTTTTAATATATTATATTTCTTTTTATATGTTTTATATTCCACATAAAAAAAATGAGGAACATTTATTAAAGAAAAGCTTAAAGAATATATCTAAGCTTAAATAATATAATAATATTTATAATATAATATCCTTTTACGGCATTTTTTTTATTTCATTTTATTTTATTTTTTTTTGTTTTCTCCTTATTCTTTATAATTTCAGAATATTATATATATATATATAATATATAATTACATTAATATTATATACTTTATAAGGTGTATATAATATATATATATATTATATGTGTTTTATATATATTCTAATGCGTGTTTATATACATATAATATATATTTATGTATTCTTTCTTTTTAATTACATTTAAAAAAAAAAAAAAAAAAAAAAACCATTTTACTATGAATTAAATGAAAATTTGCTCATTCTCTCACAAGTAAGATTATTAATTATAACTTCAATTAAAAAATAAATAAATATATATATATATATATATATATATATATATATATATATGTGTATGTTTTTATATCTTATAGATTATTTTAAAAATCTCGTCATTTATAATTTTATTATAATTTACAATTTTTTTCTTTTTTTTCTTAATTTAAAAAAGATAATATATATATATATTATATTTATTCATTTTCTCATTTTAATAGTTTGCTTATTGAAATATTATTAAGAAAGCATATTTTATTATACAAATATATATATATATATATAATATATTTTATGTATTAATAGTTTTTATTATATTATTATTATTTTATTTTTTTTTTTTTTATGAAATGTCTAATTTTGATGCACACTTTTGTGCAATTAAAAAAAAAATGTATGTATGTTAAGGTAAAATGATAAAAATGTTAAGGCAAAATAATAAAATGTTAAGGTAAAATGATAAAAATGTTAAGGTAAAAAAAAAAAAAAAATATATATATTAGCTGTAACAAACACTGATCCTTCATTCTCAATTGTTTCGAGTTTTGAATAATAATGATTCGAAAAAAGCATGATAAAATATATATATATATATATATATGAAGTAATAATAATTTTTCGGTGAATGTTAATCTTTTGTTTATATCAAAAATTAACACAAAGTTATATTAAAAAATAAAGTGTTAAAATTCAAATAGTGTTTATACATATAATAAAAAATCTACACACACTAAGAAAAAAAATTTAAAAACAAAACAATATATACATAAAAAATTATGTACATATATATATATATATATATATATATATATATATATGTATGTATGAACATCCTATATGCATTTATAGTTTGTCCATGATAGCAACTCTTTTCTTTTTCTTTTGAAAATTTGTTTCTTATATAGAAGGAGGATAAAATCATTCAACTTTTTTAAATGCCTTAAATATATATTGTTATTAGAATATATATGATTAAAAACGTTAATAGGTAAATTATTTTCTTTGTTATTGAACCAGATGATATTTGAATCCATATGAGAAGACAAATATATACATAATGACATCATTATATCATTCATTTTTTTTTTATGTTCATTTTTTAATTTATCAGAAGTATTACATAATTTGGAGATTAATAAAATTATAAAATGGTTATCTACAAATCTAATTAAATACATATATTGAAGAGTATTTATATTTTGTTCTATGGTATTATTTTTTATACTATTCTCAATATTATTGAGTAATTTTATATAAGCATTATTGAAAAGATCTCCTTCTTTAGAAAGTTGAATTAATTTATTTTTTAATTTTTTTTCATAATAATTTTTCACATTATCATTTATGGTATCTTTATAATGTTCATCTGTATTATTACAAGTCTTATTTTCTTTTTTTATTCTAATATTATCATTTTTTTTTTTAACCCTTCCCAGTTTAGGGCATTCTCCTTTTTCATCATTTTGATTAATCTCTATATGAACACTTGGAGTATTAAAAAAATGGAGATTATCATAAAAGTCTAGATTATCAAGATTATTATACTGCATATAGGATTGGATGGCATATATATGTTTTAAGAAGGGTAAATTATAAAAATTTAAGGTATATATAGATTTGAAAAACATTAATTTGTAGTGTACGTCTAAATTATATATAGCATCTAGAAATACATATTTTTTAATACTTTTAAGTATATTATTTTTGTATATAATAAAATTTTCTATACTTGATTTTGTTTTATCAGTATTTTTATAATATTCATTAGACATTTCTTCTATGTTATTATAATGATTTTTAAACATTTGAATAATATCAAGGTGTTCATTGTGTTTAATTAAAATATTATCATTTGTATTTTCATTTTGTGTACATGACATATTTATATCATCACATTTGTTATTTGAATAAGATAATAAAATATTTATATTATCAATATGACATGGCATCATATTATTATTATTATTATTTGTTATGGATGTAAAATTTTGCGATTCAGTTACATTTTCTTTATATGATGATGAAAAAAAAAATGTACTAGGCAAAATTGGATAAAATATATTTGATAAAACATAAAAAAAGAGACAAACTAATTTATTATTATTCATATGATTATCTATATATATATAATTTTTAAAAGAGCCATCAATCAAATTAATATATCTTTCTTTTTTTTTCCCCCATTCTTTTTCATTAATCCTTTCAGGTGTATATGATTTTTTTATGTCTTTTTTTAAGTCAATTTTTTCAATAAATTTTTCTATTAAGGTAAATATATTTTTTTGAATATGTTCAAATGGATTCTTTATATTGCTTTTTATATCTTTTTCTATACTTTGATTATTTTCATATTTTTTTTTATTCAGTTGATAACTTATATTTTCATTATTGATACATTGTGATAGGACTAATAATATTTTTATTAAATGGTTTTTATTTATGTAATCTATATTATGATGAATAAAAGAAGAATAATAATTATAAATATGAAAACTACTGTGTGTATTATTATTATAATAGTGTGTATATTTTTTTTTATTTATAAAAGAATAATTATTTCCTTCATTCTTTTCATAAATGAGTGTATTATTTAGAACATTATCAAAACAATTATCATCATCATAATAATAATTATCATCATCATCATAATAATTATCATCATCAGAATATATATTATTATTACTATTACTATTATTATTATTGTTGTTCCTTTTATTATTAAATTGCCCTTCCAATTTTTTTAATTTCATTTGAGTTAATATATGACCCCCTTTTTTATTTTCTTCATTATCTAATATGTCAGATGTTTTGTCCAAGTTAAAAAAATTATTTTTTGAAATAAAAAAATGATAGTTTTCAAACAAATAAAATGAATAGATGACATGAATTATATCATTTACATTTACATTGTTAAAATATTTTTTGGAAAATATATAGTTATTATAAAAATAGGAAAAAAAATTACATGAGATATCTAAATAATATAAATCATTATATATAAGAATATATAAAAATTCTACTAATTCATTGGAATCCAGATTGTGTTTTTCTTTTAATAAATCTTTTAATATTTTTTTATAAACTATACGATCACTTTTTATTTTCTTCTGTTCTATACATTTTAATTTATATAAATTGTGTTTTATATTATTATCTAAAAATTGTAATTCCTCATAATTATTACTAATCTTTTCTTTATCTTTACATATATATGTTTGTACCCCTCTTTTCAAAAAGGATTTCCCCCTCAATTTTTTTTCAATGAGTCTTATCATTTATAAGGCAACAAAACAAAAAAAAAAAAAAAAAAAAAAAAAAAAAAAAAAAAAAAAAAAAAAAAAAAAAAAAAAAAAAAAAAAAAAAAAAAAAAAAAAAAAAAAAAAAAAAAAAAAAAAAAAAAAAAAAAAAATAAAAAAAAATAAAAAAAATAATAAATTGATAGGAAAAAAAAAAAATAAAAAAAAAAGAATAAATTTGATTTTATAATCATAATATAATAAATTAAAAAATATATATATATATATATATATATATATATACATATAATGCACAATATACGTTCTATAAGCCCCTTATATATGATAATAAGAATGTGTTATTAATATAATATGAAGACATTTATATTAAAACGTATTTATATAAAAAAATATATATGTATATAATCAAATTATTTTCTAATTTTAAAAGAAAACACTAAATATATTATATATATATATATATATTTTTTTTATTACAAAGATCAAAAACATATACTTCTTTATAGATGCATGTAATATTTCCCTTTTTTTTTGTGTGTATATAAAATGAAGATAGACTTAGAACTGATTAAAAAAAAAAGCGAACACAATGAAGGTCTAATGGAGGATTTAGAAGAAATATCTCTTCATCAATTGCAAATAAAAAAAATCGAATTTATTAATATACATTGTAAAAATTTAAAAATACTATTGTTACAAAATAATTTAATTGAAAAAATTGAAAACTTAAATCAACTCAAGAAGTTAGAATATTTAAATCTAGCCATTAATAATATTACTGTCATTGAAAATTTGGAAAAATGTGAATCATTGAAAAAGGTACATTTTAATATATATATATATATATATATATTTATATTTATTTATTTATTTATTTATTTATTTATTTATTTATATGTTGTTGCCTTGTCACATTTTAGCTCGATTTAACACTAAATTTTATCGACCTTGATACAATCGAAGAATCCATAAAAAACTTACAAAAAAACGAAAACTTAAAAGAATTCTATATAATGGGCAACCCATGCTCAAATTGGATATACCTAAAATATTATATCATCTTTCATATTGAACAATTACAAGTTTTAGATGGTTGCGATATATTAATATCTGATCGAATTAAATCTAAACAATGTTTTGAACAAGTGTTAGTATCACTAAAACAAGAAATACAAATTAACAAATCCAAAGGAAATGAAAAAAATAATTTTTATTCCATTAATAATAGGAAACAAATTTATGAAGAAATAGAAAAAGAGGAAATGGAAGCAAACAAATGTAAAAATGAAAATAATGAAAAAAAAAAAAAAAAGGAAAAAAAAGAATTATCTATTTATAATGAAGAAGGGGAAATACGACAATGCAATGAAGGTAAAAAAAAAAAAAAAAATATATATATATATATATATATTATATATATTTATTCACTTTTTAGGACATTACAAATTCATGTTTGACGAATATTCCAATAAAAAATATTCCTTTCTTAAATTATATTTACCAAAATATCTGTGCAATTCTTTAATTCAAATAGATCTAAATATATGTTATGTAAGATGTATAATTAAAGACAAACTTTTCCAAATAAAATTAAATGATCCTATTCTAACTGACTTGAGTAAAATATCCAGAAAAAAATACACAGGAGAATTATTTATTAAAATGAGAAAACAAAGTTATCAAAAAAATAAAATTGTTACAAAGGAATACTCCAAAGATGAAAATGTATATAGTTATGATAATCCTACTAACTTACAACAATCATTTTTATTATCATCTACAATGTGTACACCTGATTGTTCCTCGAAATCTCAATCGTCATCTTCATCGTTATCTTCATCGTCATCCACTTCCTCTTCTTTTTTTAATGACCAATATACTTATATGGTAAAAAACAAAAACATGAACAAAAAAAAAAAAAATTTTAAGTCCAATTTGTCTCTTCCACACAAAAAAAATATTCCCTTCTTTTTGGAAGAAAAGCAAATCAAATATTTTTCAAACTACCTTAATCAAATCCCAACTCTGGAAAAAATTTCTAAGAGAAACACATAAAAAATAAACAAATATATAAATAAATATATAAATAAATATATATATATTATGTTACATTATATTTTTGCAATGCAAATAATATATATATATATATATATTTATTTATTTATTACATTTATCATATTAACATAATAACCATATATAATAAAATAATTTAAAAAATAATATTACACAAAAAAAAAAAAAAAAAAAAAATATAGTATATATTCATATTAACATATTCCACAATATTTTAGTATATGTGAGAACGTCTTATTTTATCAATCTAAATTTAAGAGCTTCATGTTTTCTCAATATACAATTTTCTTTGTTTTCTTCTAATCGTTTTTCAGCTTCTTCAAATAACTTTAATATATGTGGTGATAGCTTTTCTAAGTGTAATATTTCATCATATGTAAATAGTTCCAATAATGTATGACATTTGGCTTTGGATATAACTAAGCAAGGTGTTGTAATATTATTATTTTTTATGATACATTTTGTTTCTTTCATGTTTTTTACAGTACTCAAAAAATTATTTCTTAATTTTCCATTACATATAAATATTAATTTATCACTATCATCAGATAACTTTATAATATTACTTCTATCTTTTGGAGGATAGCTTATCGAAAGAATCTTTTTCCTTCCTCTTCTGTTTTTTATCCATGACCAGCCAGCCTTTTTGGAAAAATTTCTTACAAAAATGTTAAACATTTTTAGGTATATTCGCATAGAATATATAATAAATAAATAAATAAATATATATATATATATATATATATTATATATTTCTTATTTTCTTTTATATAATTTGGGAATTTTATTTTTTTATACTTTACATTGTATCAATATTGTAGCTATTTAAAAAAAAAAAAAAAAAACTATAAGGCTACAAGTTAAAACTAGCCAAAATATATATTATATATATGTGTATATTTTATTTATTAACATTCAGGTAAAAATATACATATTTTATTATAATTCATTAAAAAAAAAAAAATATTTATGACCATACAGGTAAAAATATATTTTACTTATAACAAATATTTAAAAAAAAAAAAAAAATAGGTATGTATAAGTTTATGTTAACATTAAAAAAAAAGCGAATAAGTAACGTGTACATAAAATTATGTTTATATATATAAACACATATATGTAAATACTAATAATATATATATATATATATAATGTTTATATAAAAATATAGGCATATAACATTTTTATCCATATTAAGAACGTTAAAAAAAATATTCGTTGGGCATTAGAAATCTCCACTTTCCTGTGGGAAGATCATTCAAGTGTATATTTCCAATTCTAATTCTATGTAAAGATTTAATTTTAATATTTGAGAACATACACATTTTTCTTATAATTTTATGAAAACCTTGATAAATTTTAAAAATCAATGTAAAATTATCTACATATTGAATATGACATTTATAAATTAATTTTCCATCAACATAAAAATGTTCTTTTAATAATTTCATATTTTCTTGTGTTATTATATTATATGTTTTAATAACATATTCTTTTTCAATATTATATTTATATCTATATAATAAATAATTATTAGATAATGTATTTTGTGTAAAGATTAATAATCCACTAGAATTAGCATCTAGACGACCACATACATATAAATTGGGAACTTTTTCAATATCCACATTTTTATATATAAAATAACTCATACATTTATGTTCTTCTTGAATATATTTATTTTCATTTCTTATTAAATTTCGAACTAGTAATTTTTTATAAGATTTATTATCATTAGAGATAGATAAATAATGTTTGGGTTTATTTAAAATAATCGTTATTTTATTTTTTAATAAATCCTTTCCTCTATTTGTTAATTCAATTTTATCTACACCTGAACAAATCTCAACATTTTCATAAACTATTTTATCATTCACTTTGAATAACCCATTCTGAACATTATTATTAACAAAACGAGAACTGCATATTCCATTATATGAACAATATTGATTTAATTTCATTTTTTCTTTCTTTGTATTTCTTTCTATATCTAATTTAAAATATTTACTATTATCTATATATATGTTTTTTAGATCATTATCAATATCGAACATTATATTATTGTTCGTTTGTAGAATATTACATAGATCATCACTTTTATTATATTTTTTTTCTTCACTTATAAAATTGTTATTGTTGTGTGTACTTATATTTGTATCTTGATTATTATATTGATTAATATCTTCATTTTTATTATCTTCTTGATTAGGATAATTATTCTTTTTTTTTTTAATCCATTTTTTATATTCACCCATATATTGAACCTGAACATTTTTATTATTCAAAAGAATTTCATCATCATCATCATATTCTTCTTCTTCTTCGTCTTCATTTTTTTTTTTTTTTTTTTTTTTTTTTTCGTCATCTAACTTTTCATCTTCTTTTTCTTTCTTTTTATTTATTTTAATTTTTAATTTACTTCCATGGTTATCCCTCACATGAGACATATATGATAATAAATTATTTTCTTCTTTTTTTTTTAAGAATGTGGATATATGATTCTCTTTTGATACATAATCATAGAATAATTTTTGTTTAAAGTCTATATGTTTTTTACATTCTTCTGATAAATTTAAATTATCACACTTTTCTTTACTATAGCTATGTTCTATAATTTCTTTTTTTATGTCATCACATATGTATCTATATATTTTTTCAAAAATAATTAAACTGTTGTTGTATTTTCTAATTCTCAACTGTATATTATGTGTTAATAAAAACATAAGACTTATATAGTGTATAATGAAGTCTAAATTTTATTATTTAAACAAAAAAATAAAATAAAATAAAATAAAAATAAATAATAATAACATAGTGTAATTTTTTATTAAATGGTTTATAATAATATTATTTTAATTCTTTTTTTTTTTTTTTTTTTTTTTTTTATTATTAAAAATAATAATATGATTATATTATATAAATATATTTTGATAAATGTTCTATTTTTATAAATAAAATAAAAAAAAAAAAAAAAAAAAAAATGTATATATATATATATATATTATATTATTTGTTTATTGAAAAATATAAATATAAAAAAATAACATATTATATGTATTATATATAACATGGTTACAATATTATATATATATATATATATATATATATATATATTATATTATATAGTATCATGTTTACAATCCCCTGTTACTGTTACGTTTCTATTTATATCTATCTATTAAACCATATACTATATATGATGATGTTATTATATATATATATAAATTATATATATAAATATTTTTATATATTTATAAAATAATGTATAAAAATTATTATACAATATATATATTTTTATTTTATATTATATTTTAATATATTTTTGTTACCATTTAAATTTTCTGAACATCTTTTATAAATATACAAAATGACTAATGTATTTTTAATAAGATTTTTTTAATTTTATAAATAAATATATAATATATTATATATATAATATAATTTTAAATAATATAATTATATTCTTTTATATCCTTTTAAAGAAGGAATTTTTTTTTTTAAAAAAAAAGAATATGATATATATATATATATATATTATATATATATATATATAAATAATTGTATAACAAAATGATTAAATTTAAGATTGGTAGAAGTAATAAAAAAAATGAAAAAAAAAGTAATATAGATAATAATGAGGAAGATATAAAAAAAAAAGGATTTGATGATAATATATTAAATGATCAAGTTGTAACAGATTTGAATTCAGAAGAATTAAATGAAAAGAATTATATAAACGAAATATTAGATGAATCTAGTGAAGATGATGATAACATCATAAATTCTTCATATGAAGAAAAAAAGAAAATAGAGAACAAGGAAGAAAATTATTATTATATTAATGATGCAATAAAAAGAAATTATCCATTAGAATATGAAGATAATAAAATATATCCAAAAGTATATTGTTATGAACCTACGAATTTTGAAAATTTTAAAAAAAAAATTAAAAATAAAAATGAGTTGAGGCATTATGAATGTTATTCATCCACTATGAATGAATTTTTTTATAAATATAATGAAAATTATTATGATGATATTTTAAAAAATGAAAGTTTTAAAAAATTTGCAGAAGAATTATGGTCCAATAGAAGTAATATTAAAACAGATCAACAATATCAAGATCTTTGTGTACAGCTAAGAAAAAAATATAAAATCAGTCCTTCAAAGCATCAAATAAGTGTCGCTTTACAACATCATTATTTACAATCATTAGATGATGATAAGAAGGATATGGAAAATATAATACAACTACAAAAAAATAGTGATCATGTAGGTGACATAAAGGATATCGATCATATTATCAGTACGGGCAACACAAATGATGTTGATAACACAAATGATGGTGATAACACAAATGATGTGGCTAACACAAATGATGGTGATAACACAAATAATATGAACAATACCAATAACCATGACAGTAGTCATGTAGATGAAACAAACAACCTTAGTGAAGAGGATGAATTTATAATAAACAAAAAAGGGAAAGATGTAAAATATGTGTTAGAAAATGTTAATAAAATGATAATTACGAAAGAAATGAAAAATTATAAAGATTTAGATAAAGAAAGTGTACATTTCCTACAAATTAATAAACGTAAAGGAGTTAGATCTAATAGTGGTGTTTTAGTTGTAACCATTATTACACATCCTCATAAATTTAGTTGCAAATATGATTGTCATTATTGTCCTAATGAACCAAATCAACCACGTTCTTACTTATCTACAGAACCTGCCATATTAAGAGCTAACCAAAATAATTTTGATGTCATTTGCCAGTTCTTTAATAGAACTACGACCTTAGTAAATAATGGACATGTAGCTGATAAAATTGAAGTACTAGTATTAGGTGGGACGTGGAGTTGTTATGATATCGCTTACCAAGAAGAATTCATAAGAGATGTATATTATGCTGCTAATATATATCCTGTATTAAAAGATAGAAGAAAAAAATTAACCCTAAAAGAAGAACAAGAAATTAATGAAAAAAGTAATTGCAGAATTATAGGATTAACCTTAGAAACAAGACCTGATCAAATTAATAAAGATGAATTATTAAGATTAAGGTATTATGGTTGTACTAGAGTTCAATTAGGTATTCAACATATAGATGATGTTATTTTAAAAAAAGTTAATAGACAATGTACTTTAAAAGATTGTATAAGAGCAATTTATTTATTAAAAGAGAATGGATTTAAAGTTGATATTCATCTAATGCCTGATCTACCATATTCTGATGTATATAAAGATATTCATATGTTTAAATATGTCTTAAGTTCAATAGATTTACAAGCTGATCAATGGAAAATTTATCCATGTGAAATCACACCATTTACCAAAATTGAAAAATGGTATAATAATAATGAATATAAACCATATTTTGAAACAAATAAAAATCTCTTAATTTCAGTAATTCTACTTGTTAAAAAATCTATACACCCATGGATTAGACTTAATCGTGTTATTAGAGATATTCCAAACCCTTCCATCATTGCTGGAAATAATATAACAAATATGAGACAACTTATAGCTCACGAAATGAATATAAGAAATATTTTCTGTCAATGTATTAGGTGTAAAGAAGTCAAAAATCAAGAAATCGAAAAAAAAAGTGATTCCATATTTTTAAGAATTTATAAATATCCAACACTTGGAGGAGACGAATACTTTATTACTTTCCAAGGAAAAAAAAAAGTTGTTAACCATCATGGAAAAAAAAATAAAAAAAATAAAAAAAGTAAAACATCAAAAAAAGATAGCATTAATCAAAATTGTTATGAACAAATGAAGGAAAAAGATAACAATAAAAAAATAAAAAATAAAAATAACGACAATAATGATAATAATAATAATAATAATAATAATAATAATAATGATAATATTAATAATAATGATAATTATTATTATTCTGATTCTAATGGTCATCTTTCTTCAACATCAAACCTCTTGGAAAATATGGAAACCTTCTTTAATGAACATGAAACAAACAATAATGAAATCAAACATATACATCATACACAACATGAAAAGTCAGGAACTAGCCAAAATAATAAAAATTCTGAACATTCAGGTGCTAGCCAAAATAATAAAAATTCTGAACAGTCAGGTGCTAATCCAGAAAATGTTCACAATAGCAATATTTCAGAAAATAAGCTGGATACAGAAATTCCGGTAGATAACAACATATATGAAGATTATGATAATGAGTATTCTTTATTAGGATTTTTAAGATTACGATTAAGAAAGAAAAATAACTATTGTGATGATCGACCGTTTAAATGTTTAGAAAATTCGGCTTTAATAAGAGAATTGCATGTATATGGGTCTTTATTAAAGCATGATGATTTTAAAGACGAGTTAAATTTTATTCAACATAAGGGGTTAGGAAAGTGTTTAGTGTTAGTAGCAGAAATTATATCATATTTTTACAATTACAGAAAAGTATCAATAATAGCAGGTGTCGGTACAAGGGAATATTATAAAAAGTTGGGATATACAAAAGAGGAAACATATGTGACCAAAATATTGAAACGAGAAGAAATATATAAAAATTATTTATTAAATATTGATAGAATAGGAAAGACAATATTAATACATGAATATAATTTAAAGCATTGTTTATATTTAATGCACAAAGAAATACCTGAACCAGAAAAGTATAAACGTACTGAAATAACAAATTTAAATACTTATATAAATGAAAATATACTTCATGCATCAGATATGAAAAATTATTTAGTTCATAAAAAAAAATGTACTACATCATCTATAAATGTTCAACGTTTATTGGAAACCGAAACAAATCAAATTGTTAATATCTTATGGAATCAATTTAATAAATGGTCCCTTGACTTTTTTATTAAAAATCGTTTAATTTTCAATGTATCAACAATTGTATTTTTTAGTTCAACCTTTTTATTTACTATCCAATTTTTTAAAAAGAGAAACATTCATACGTAGCACATAAAAAAAATATAATAATATGTATATGTATATATATATATATATATATATATATATGTATCTATTTGTATATGTTTATATATGTCGTATCTATTATACTACATGTGTTTGATTTTTGATTTTTTAAGTTTACATAATAATATTGTTTTATCCTACATATATAATATATATATTTTTAAACGTGTGCAAAGAAGGAATAAAAAAAAAAAATTACATATATATATAAATTTTTTGAAATATTAAAAGAATATAATTATGATATATATTATTATTTTATTTTTTATATGGCAGAATATTCACACATATTATTATATATGTGTACATAACTTTCTTCATCTTTTTAAATAACATAAAATATTACCATATTTTTATATAATATATAAAAATATTAAAAATTAAGTGGTATGATATTTTTAATATGGTATTATATAAAAAAATAAAAAATAAATAAAATAAATAAATTTATATATATATATATATATATATGATGATGATGATATTTTTTTTTTTTGAAAAATTATATTGACGTGAAAAATATATTCTGGTGCATGAATAAAATCATAAATATATAAAAATATATATATATATATATATATGTGTATATGTATGTATGTATTTAAAACAAAATGCATATTTTAATTATAAAAAACATGTTATAAATATTATATTTTTAACCATTCATAATTTATTTATTATTGTGTATCAATCAAAATAGACCATCGTTATATATATATATATATATATATATATATTCCTTTAAATTTTTACTTTTTCTGTTTCAATTATAAAAATTTTCTACATTTTTTATAATAATCAATTTTTTATCACTTTTTTTATTTAGTCGAACAGCAATGTTATATCTTTTTATATTGAATACACAAAATAATACTATGTTATATTTTCTATATAGTATGTAACCAAAATTATATTTTTTATATTTATCATTATTTTATTTTTTTTCAATAATTAAAAGAATATAAATATTATTTTGTATACAAAATTAAGATTTTGTAACAATATATTTGGTTTTTTTTTTTTTTTTTTTTTTTTTTTTTCTGTCTCGATTAAAATAATAAATTATATATAATATTCAAATAGTTCTATTTATTATTTTTTCTTCTTTTTTAAAAAAGTAAGAATTAAAAAAAATAATATAAAAAAAAGAAAAAATTTACCATAATTTTTTACAACAATATATATATATAAATAATATATTGATAAATATTATTTATTTTATATATATATATATAAATATATATATGTATATACTTATGATAATTGTTATTATACATTTTTTTTATTACATTTATAAAATATATATAATTATATTTTATATTTTATAAAAAACCAAAAAAAAAAAAATATATATTTATTACAATACTATAAAAAAAATAGATTATAATAAATGTACGATGTTAATATAGAAAATTCATATAAAAAAAAAAAAAAAAAATATATATATATATAATATAATATTATTATTATTATGTATTTATATTATATATATTTAATATAAAAATAATAACAAATTTTTATTTTATTTGATTATTATTATGTTAGATGTATTAATATAAATATCATTATATATTTATTATAATAAAATAAAATACATCATATTTTTCTTTTATGTTATATGTATATACAATTTAATAATATATAAAATTTTTGTTTTATTTTTTAAAAAATTAAGGGTCTTTAAAATATTACATATATATATAATTATTATTATATGATTAAAAAATGAAACCTTCATATTATATTATTAAATATATATATATTAAAACAAAACAGTAGTATATTTTATGTAGAGTTTTTTATTATATATTTCATTTGCTTTTTATATATAGTTTCTACAAAATTGTTTTTTTTATGTTTTATTTTAAAAGTATAAATTTTGTATATTTAATAAATATATATTTATTATATATATAGTACAACAAGTGAATAAATAAATAAATATATATATATATATATATTTTAAATATAGAAAAGTACAATTTTGTATTTAAATAATTTTTTCCTTTTTACATTTATTTTTAATTCTGTTTGATGTTGAAAAATTCTATTTTTACATTTTAATAAAAAAAAAATACATATATATCTTAATATTTTATATGTCGTCTTATTTTATTATTTTTTTTTTTATTTGTTGTTAGTTAACAATTTAATACATATGCTTTTTTAATTTGTCTTTATTTTATTTATATATATATATATATATTTTTTTTTTTTTATACGAATATAATATATATAGAAATTATACAATGAATTGAATATATATATAAAATAATATAAAATAAGCAACCACTTTTTTTAACCCCCATCATAAAAAAAAATATATTTATATAATATAATTTATTTGTTTTGACCTATACATTTCAATTTTTTTCTTTTTTTTTTTTTTTTGTAATTTGATATTAATATATATATATATATATATATATATATATATATTTATTTATATTTATGTTTACATTTGTGTTGCATATATTGATATATTATAATTTTTTTTTTTTTTTTTTTTGATATATAATTAAAATGGTTACCGACACAAAATCCGAGGATAGTAATATATGCAAAAAATATATATATGAAGAAGATGTAGAAAATATAAAAAATGATAATTCCACAACAAATGATAAAATAAATGATGAAGAAAATATTGTAGACATGAAAAAAGAAACGAATGAGAATATTTCAAATTTAAATTATAATGAAGAATGTCCTAGTACCATAATAGAAAAAGGACATGATGTAATAACTAATAATGTACTTGAAGAAAAACATGATCAATCTAATACAAATATTATTGTTCCTATTGTTAAAGAATGTAATGATTCAAATAAAGATATATGTTTCACTAGAAATGAAACCAGTATTCATAATATATCCGAAAATAGTTTTCAACATGTTAAAGATCATATTTCTAATTTCAACTTGGACGAAGTAGAAAGTAGTGCTCAAGACGAAACCAATGAAGCCAAATCTGATGATAGCAAAATGAAAATAAAAATTCAAAATTTATTAAAACTAATAGGCCTACTCAAGGCTCAAATAAATCAAAAAGACCAGGAAATATATAAAATGGGTAACACGATTGGATTATACACACATATATATAATATATATATTATATATATATATATATATATATAATAATATTAATATATATATTCTTCTTCTTTTTTTTTATTTACCTGCACTGTTCATAAAATATTTATATATATATATATGCTTTTTCTTTTTTTTTACCTGCACTGTTCATAAAATATATATATATATTTATATATATTTTTTTTTTTTTTTTCCTTTTAGAGGTTGATTTTAAATTAAGAAATGAAGAGAATGAGAAGAAAATATTTAAGCTAGAAGAAATAATAGAAGAGAACGAGAGCAATACTGAGAGAACCGAAGGGGATAATTTTATGATGAGCAAGATGAAAAGTATATTGATATCACAAAATGAAGAGATAGCTTCATTAAATGAGGAGTTGAAGAAAAAGTCAAAAGAGATTTTTTATTTAAATGAGGAGAATATGACAAAGGATGAGAAATTAGTTGAGTTAAAAAAAGAAATTGAATCAAATTATATGCATTTAAGGGAATATAAAAATTTTCAAAATGAATTAGAGGTGGATGTAAATAATAAAATATATAGTGCCGAGAATTATGTGAATAGGACAAACCAGAGGTTGATAGAGAATAACATTGATATAAAAGAGAAAAAATTGAATATAGAGAAACAGAAAAGAATAATAAAAGAATTATATAATGAATTAAATAAGAAAGAAGAAAAAATATCAGAATTAAGAAGTATAATAGAAAGTATAGAATTAAATAATAGTCGAGATATAATTAAATATAAACAAAATAATATGGATTTAATAAATCGTTTAAGCTTAAATAATTCTTTAATGAATAGCCAAAAAATCGAAATAGAAAATATGCATATGAATTATAAACAGTTAGAAGAAGAATTAAAAAATAAAGATAATGAATTAAAAAAATTACATCAAAATTTATTATCCAAAGATGAAGAAAATAATAAAATGGTTCATGATATAAATAGATTAAAATTTGATATGGAAGTAAGAAATATAGATATTGATAATGTCAAAAAAAAAATAAAAAATGTTAAAAAAGAATATGCGATTAATTTAAAAAAGCAAAAAGAAAGATATACTAATGTGATCAATGAAATATATAAAGAAAAAGATGAAATTATTAAAAACCATGTTGATGAACTAGCTAAACTTTCAAATCATTATAACGAAGTTGTCCTTGTCAATGAAAATATAAAAAATGAGGTAAAAAAAAAAATGGACACATATTGATACATATATATGTGCATGTATATGGAAATAAAAAAAAAATATATATATATATTATTAATTCATATATATATATATATATATATATATATTATTTTATTTTATTTTATTTTATTTTTTTTTATTTTTATTTTTACCCGTGTAGATGAACTTTTTGAATGATGAGATTCTTAAAAAGTCGTGTGAAATCGAAAAGCTCCAAGACAGACTATTAGATTACGAATCAAAATTGTTGATATACGAAAATAATAATGAAATAAAAATCTTAAAAAAAAATGAAGACCATTTAAGAAAATTATTAAGTAAACATATTCATAGAAATGAACAACTTTTAAATACTACTTTCTTACTACAAAAGTCTACCTTAGAAAATAATTCACTAGAAAAAAAAATCATAGAATTAAGAGCAAAAAGTTATAGAAAAGATCAAGAAATAAAAAAATTACAAGAAACAAAATCAATAAGAAAATCACCAAGTAGTAATTGTAGTCATAATAGTCATGAATATTCAATAGATCTAAGTGATGATATGAATGAAGATAATTATAATTTAAAATATTATCATAATAATAGTATAGGTGATCATGAAAATTCAGTATATACTTCGAAAAAATCTTATGATAAAAATAATACCATAGGATCTTTAGCAGATAGTGATAAGAGAAGCATTAAAATAAAAAACACAATCCCTCAGTCACATAATAATGAAGATCCAGTTCATCTTGCCTTATGTGAATATATAAACTGTTTTAAAAAAAATAACCTTTCTATTAATATTAATAAACTAGATGATAATACATATTTACTAAATGACAAAAAGGTTGTCATCAGTTTTATAAATGGTGACCTATATGTAGAAGATGACGCATGTCCTATTAAACTTCAAGACTATTTATTAAAAACAACAGTTAGATAAAATAAATAAATGAATA
>NC_031492.1:964047-968131 GCF_001602025.1 Plasmodium gaboni | reverse complement strand
TTTTTATCTCATATGTATTTTTCAATAAATTTTTCTTTTCATCAATTTCATAAAATACTGTCAATTTTTTTTCTCCATGTTCATCATTGGAATCACAAAAAATGGATTCACACTCTTTTAATTTTTGACATGTAAGTTCATATTCTTTATTAACCATATGTCGTTTATCTTGAACGACTTTTTTTTTGTCATAAAGAATTTGTTGAATATCCTGTATATTAGTATTCACCTCATTCGATAAGTTTAATATTTCATTTATACATTCATTTTCGCTAGTAAAATTTAAACAATAATTATTAAGGTTCATAACATTTTTATATAAATTATTTATATCATTTTCTTCATTATTATATTTTGTAATATTATGAATCATATTCTGAAAATATAAATATTCATTGTCATTATTTTTATAATTATCTAAATTATATCTCTTACTTCTTAATACGGATTTATTTAAATGTCCATTTTTATGTGTCATATTATTCATATCATTATTATAAGTGTTATTAAAAAAATAAGTACCACTCTCTTCCATTATCTGCCTTTTTTGATAATCACATTCTCCATATTTATTAATATATGATTCATCATAATAATTATCACTATATAATAAATTCTTATCTATATTATACATATTTTTATTTAAATTTATGTCCTTTATCATATTATTATCATCATCATAATAATTATTATTATCATCATAATTATTATTATCATCATAATTATTATTATCATCATTATTATCATTATCATCATAATTATTATTATCATCATTATTATTATTCTCATTATTTGTACTATAAAAATTGATCTGATTTGAGGAGTTCTTAAAATTCATACCATTAGAATTTATCATCATATTATTTATTCCACATCCTCCTTTTTTTTCTGAATCCATCAAGACAACACTTGCACGACCTATTCCTTTTTCGCTTTCCACATCATTTTTTATTAAACAGCTAAACTTTTTCTTAGACATATTAGACAACATAGACACATTGGATATATCTTTTTTTTTTAAATTGTTCCTATTCATATTTGTATTTACATTAAATATACTTGACCTCCTATTATTATTATTATTATTATTATTATTTTCTTCATTTAAACCGTCAGCACTATATATATTTAAAACATCTCTATTATTAATATTATCTCTTCTGTTCATCAAAAATTTATCACTGTTTGTATCGCTTATATAATGTGGCACATTGCTACGATGACTTCTTACCATAGAGCTATGATGACTATATAAAACTTTATTACTACTACTACTACTAATATTAATATTATTATTATTATTGTTAATATTTTTAATATTGTTAATATTGTTAATATTGTTAATATTTTTAATATTGTTAATATTGTTAATATTGTTAATATTATTATTAATTTCGTTGTTTAGGGGGAGGGTTGGCTTATACGATTTCATAATTTTCTCATTTTTATATGTGCTCATATTACCATTCAATACTGCTCCCTTCTCAAGGTAAGGATTGGTGCTCATCATCATTTTTTTTTTGATACTCATATTATTATTAACTATATCATTTATATCATAGTATGTATCAGTTGGAACAGCAAGAGAAAGAGCAGGGTCTTCTTTAACATGACTAAAACGAACACTACTGTAACTAATATTCATATTATTATTATTGTTAATATTATTATTATTGTTAATATTATTATTATTGATATTATTATTGTTGTTATTATTATATTTTAAGCGCTCAAAATTTGTATAATTCCTACCAAGAGAATTTGAATTAAACGTGTCATTCTTTACACTCATACTTATTCTTGGGTAAGATCTATTTAAAATAATATCTTCATCATCCCTTTTATTAAATGGTTGAATATTATTATTTATTTCTTTTTTATTAATATTCTGATTATGAAATAATATATCTACATCTTTATTATTATTAACCTTCAAGTTATGTATATTATTATTTATCTTATTATAATCATTCCAATTGTCATTACAATCGTCATTATCTTTCTCCCTATGTGTTGTGTCTTTTATAATATTATAAGACATATTCATATCTCCAAATTTATCATAATTATTATATTCCTCGTCATTCATATTTTTATCCAAGTAATAATTTTTACCTACAAACTTCTTGTTACCTGCAACCATTTCATTCATGTCCTTGTCATCCATATTTCTAGAATTATCTATGACATCATATTTTCTTTTAATAGGAGAGGAATACGTGTAGACAAGATTTTCTGAGCTCATTATATGATCTTTATCACATTCGTTACTACGAAAAGTTTTACACATATTATATGATTTATTAGGACACTTATTTTTATTATTGCCTTGGAATTTGTTATAAATATTGATCATTTTAATATTACTACTATTATTATGATGGATACTATTACTACTACTAACAATATTGATATTATTATTATTATTATTATTTTCATACTTGTTCGTAAGATTCTCATCGTTCACATTTTGGTCCTCATTATTTTTACTCGTAATTAATTGATCCTTTTTCATTTCAGATATTAACCTATTAGAAGATGAAATGACAGGTGGATTTCTCATATTATCAACTATAATATGTTTCCTTGTATTCATAAAGTCATTTTGTTTTTCTTCATTATTGTATCCATTATAATTGGATTTGTTCAGATGAAATGGGGCTATTTTATTTGAATGAATATTTGTTTGAATATTTGGTTGAATATTTGGTTGAACATTTGATTGAATATTTGATTGAATATTCGATTGAATATTCGATTGAACATTTGATATATTTTTCATATCCCCTTTTAAATTACTTTTAAAATTATTTTTTAAAGTACTTTTTAGAGGGTATTTAAATGAATTATTAATATTTCCTTTATTTTTTATATTCGAATTTTTCATTATTCCATTTTTATGTGTCAACTGCGTGCTCTGTGCATTCGCAATATTTTTGCTATAAGTATTATTCACATTAGTTTTATATTTGTTTATGAATTTCACCCCCTTATTTTCATTATTAGCAAATTCGGTCGTTTTAAATTTAGATTTTGTATATAGTGGATTCATATCTTTAATATGTATATATTTAGTGTGCGTGTTGTGTGGCTAGGTAGGAAGATAGTCAAATATCTATTTTTTAAAAATATTGGATGCATTAAGATATTACATAAATATATATACATATATATTATTTTTTTCTGAGGAATAACACTAAAAAAAATGCAAAATCACAATTAAAAAAAAAATATATATATATTATATATATATATATATATATATATTATATATAAATATTTTACTTTTTATAAGCTATGAGAAAAAGCATTAATGTATATTGCATTGACAAGTAAACACATATAAAATATCATATATATATATATTATATATATATTTTTTTATGTGTATAATCATATGAGTCTACTATATTTTGGTAACTTCAAATAAAATCATAAACATTTAATATAAAATTTTTAAATAAATAAATAAACATTTATATTGTGTAAATATAATGTTTGATTATATGATAATTCTTTTCATGATAAAGTACTAATAATTACATAAAAAGATATATTTGTATTTAAAGAAATTTTAACAAATACAAAAGAATAAATATATTACTATGTATATATATATATATATATAATATATTGTATATTATAATATATCCTTCTTTTATTTGTTTATTTATTTGTTTATTTATTTTTATTTTTTTTTTTTTTACTTGTCTTTATAATATTCATTACAAAAAATAAATAATAATAATAAATTAACAGAATTAATGAACTCTAAATGTAAATATTTATGATACATATAAAATATATATATATATATATATATATATATGTGAATATTTTATTTATTTATTTTTATGATATTATATAGCTAAATTATGAAAGAGGAGAAATATTATAATTATTTGAAGAAAAAAAAAAAAAAAAAAAAAAAAAAAAAAAAAAAAAATTATAAAAAAAAAAAAAAAAAAAAAAAAAATTAAATAATATATATTATAAATAATAAAATTAATTATTTAAAATAATAAAATTATACTAATATTAATAATATATATATATTATTATATTATTTTTTTTTTTTTATATT
>NC_031492.1:960930-963747 GCF_001602025.1 Plasmodium gaboni | reverse complement strand
ATTATAACATGACCCATAATAGTAAGGTCATACCTCAAGGGGAATATATATATATATATATATAAAATAAAAGTATTAATAAATAAATATATATATATATATAAATAATATATATATTTTTATATGTACACATTTTATTTTATTTTAATTATATCATTTTTAAAAGCCATGAGAATATATATATATATATATTTAGAAATTATTATTGCATTTCTTATTAACCCAATATATCTCTTGATTTCTTATTTTAAGAAATAAAATGAAATACACATGAAAACATGCATTAAAATAAAAAAAAATTATATATATTAATATATGATAAATAATAAAATATATTTATTTATATATTATATATATGTGTATTTTTCATTTCGCCCTATTCCTTCTTATTCTGTAAATAAGAAATAATATAATAACAAATAAAAAAAAAAATATATATATATATATATATATATATTTAAAATTAGTAAGATATAGCTAATGAGAAAAACCTTGTGATAATGAGAAAGATATATATATATATATATATATATATATGTGTACACATTTTATTTTCATTCTTATATCATTAAAAAAAACCTAAAAAGAAAACTTAAGATATTAAAAAATATAAAACCGAACCATAAGTGTTTTAAGTATTATTACAAATAAAATGATTATTAAAAAAAATTGAATAATAAGTGTTTTTATTATTCACAGAAAAAAAAAAAAAAAAAAAAAAAATGAAAAGGATAAATTATTTTTAAAGATATATATATATACATATAAATATTTATGCATATATATATTTATAATATATTTATAATATTTATAATATATTCATAATATTTATAATATATGTGTGTATGATGAATGCTCTCTTGTTACCTTTTAAAGGAGATAGTAAAACTAGTAAAAAAAGAAAAAAAAAAAAAGTTGATATTAAAAGTAAAAAGGGATATAAATTGTATTTATTACTCTTAATGAATAGGAAAAGGAAATATGAATATTATAATGTATATGTGTATGATATAATTAGTTTAGATAAGAAAAAAAAAAATAATAATAATAAAATACAAGAAAGATATTTATTATCATTAGAGAAAATGAAAGAAAATATCTTAAAAAATAAAAGAAAAATAAAAGAATATAAAATAAAAAAAAAATATATTCCAACAAATAATATTGTAAGGAAATATATTAATAAATATCCATATTATTATATAATAAAAAAATATTACAAGAATTATGATTATGAAGTCTTATTAACATTGTTCAATATTCAACATGCATTATACATATTTTTATCACATATATTAAAATATTATAATATGTATCACATTAATGAGAAGAAACAAGTTGATGAAAACGAAAAAAAAAAAAAAAAAAAAAATGAACAAGAAAAAATAATTTTATCATCTAGTAGCAAGGTTTATAAAAATCATAAATCATTTCTAGGGGTACAAAAAAAATTATATAATAATTATTTTTATGATAATAATTTGATGATACCATATTATGAAGATATAAAATTTAGAAATAATATATGTTCTGTGAATCCTAATAATAATATTATTATTATAATAATAAAATTAAATAAATTGTTTGATGATATAAATGTTATTAAATATAAGTGTCTTTTTTTTAATGATGACAAAAAGTCTTATTATGAGATCCTAAACCATATGGAGACGAGCAAAAATAAAAAAAAAAATAATAATAATAAAAATAAAAATAATAATAAAAAAAATAAATATTTCTATTTCTATTTATATTTATATACATCTAATTATATTAAAGATGTGCCGTTTTATATATATGATAAAATAAAAAAAAGAGATCCGAATATGATCCTTAATAATTTTTTGTATTTGTCTCTATATGCAAGGAAATATTTTCCTCATAAAAATACATATTTCAGTAAGGAAAAAAAAAATAATAAAAAAAAAAATAATATAATAACAAATTATATTAGCATAAATAATGAACACAACTGTGATGATGATTTTAAATTTTATAAAAACATTTATGATAATAATAATAATTTGTTATATAAAAGTAAAACGTTTAAAATGAAATATTGTAATTATATAAATAGTGTAGACTCACAGAAAAAGTTCAAGATGGTGCAAAAAAAACTCATATCAAAAGGATGTGATAATAAAATGATAAAAATGAAGAGAAAAGATATAACCTCTTTCTTTGATAAAGTATATTTTTATGTATATAATAAAGATACATATATAAATATTAATAATAATATTTATTATATACTTCAATTTTTATGTAAAGATTATATATTTTTTTATGGAATAGTAAGAGCTCTATCTTCTTGTAATTATAAATATTATATTCATATTTATAAAAAGGAAAATATCTCAAACATATTTTTATTCAACAAAGATAATGATATGTTCAATATGTATGATATATATAATTTGAATTATATTTTTGAAGTTTATAAAAATATCTATCCTTTTATCAATCTGTCTAATAAATGTATCAGTTGTTTTTTGGATGAACAAAAGATAATCTTTCCTTTATATAATATTAAGTTATTCTTATCACCAGAAATTATTAATAAAAAAGTTTATATATCATCGAGTTTATATGATATATTACATACAAATTTGATACGTGCTAAAAATATTTTTTCTTTAGTTCACAAGAATAAGGATGAGAATAAAAAAAGAAAAAAAAATGAGCAAAATTTAGTAAGGAAATATAATAAATATGAGGCAACAAGGGGGTGTAATAAAATGTGTGAAAATAATATGTGTGATAATAATATGTGTGAAAATAATATGTGTGAAAATAATATGTGTGAAAATAATATGT
>NC_031492.1:959826-960750 GCF_001602025.1 Plasmodium gaboni | reverse complement strand
TAAGACAAAAGATAAAATTATGTTTATTAAGAACGTTTTCTAATTTAAAGACAACAAGAGAAACCTGTGTATTACATTTTACTAATTTAATTTTTGATTTATATATAAGTCGATTTAATTCAAAAGAAGAAATAATTGAAAGTATAATTGATGATATAGTAACTGAAGAAAAACAATTTTCTGATGTTATGATACAATTATTAAAAGAATATTATCCAAAGATTTATAATGATTTTATATATAAAGAACAATTAAAAAATAAATATAAAATTTTATATCAAGAATTAAAAGATTCATGTGATTTAATATATCATTTTATAGCCATTATTTGTTTATTCATATCTCAAAAATATTATAATTATAGATTAATATCTATAGATTTAATAGCTAGAACATATTGTAAAAGTCATTTAGAAGGATTAAAAAAAGTATATTCATATGATAATGTATTAATTAAAGATGCTTCTCCAGATTATTATTCAGCTACACAATATTTAGATAAAACATTTTCATCATATAGTGTAAATAAAAATTTCGCTTTAGAAGTTGAAATATGTATTCTTAAAAAATTAAATTATGATTTGTCAATCCCAACACCATATAGCTTATTAGATAGCTTACTAAAAGCAAATGAAAATCTTAATTTTTTAAAAACACGTAATGATTATAATTCAACAGAAGGAGAAATATTATTAAGAATAGCAAGTATAGATAATACATTCTTAAAATATAAATCTTCAACATTAGCAATGGCTATATATGAAATACTCAACTTTAATATATGCAAGGATAAAATGCAAAAAGAACTTTTTGTTTTTTCACAAAATAAAAATTATTATGATCTAAATACTAATATGGATTATACTCCTCAAAATGAAATAATAAAAAATAAAAAACAATATATTTCTCACAATCAAAATGGAA
>NC_031492.1:957069-959526 GCF_001602025.1 Plasmodium gaboni | reverse complement strand
ATAATATGAACACAAAAAAAAACACACTAAAAATAGAAAAGAACATAAATGAGAATAATAAAACTAGTTATCGTAATAATAAAAAGATAAATACAAATAAAGAAGAATTTTCACACAAACAAGAAAAAAACATAAAAATTATAAAACAAGTGGACACAAATAAAATTATTCAAAAGAATTTAGATAACACATTCAAAAAAAATAATAATAAATTAAATAAGAAACAAGAACAAAATGAAAAAGTATTTTATGAAACCAAAAAGAAAATTTTTAAACGTTTCAAAAAATATATGAAGAAATTAATCAAAACGAAATATGACGATATACCAATAAAATATTGTACATCTTATATATTACAAGGAAAACAATTAAAGATATACATAAAAAAAAAAGATCATCAAGATATTCATATGAAGAGTAATAATATAAATAATAATATAAATAATAATCACAATAATAATAATAATACCTGTTGTATCAATAAAATGGCTACACAAAATAAAACAAAAAATAATTATATAATAGGTACAAGAACCAAATCCACAGATGAACATCTTATATATTATTATAATTATATCAGTAAATTACGAAATAGACTAATTAAAGGATTGAAATATTTCCTATTACGAGTTAATAAAATAAAGAAAAAAAAAGTGTGTTTACATATTATGAACTTGAATTATTTAATCAATAAACAAAAAAAAACAAAAAAAAAAAATATCAAGAAAAAAAAAACACTAGTCAAAAATATGTCTTTCTATAAACAACTTATTAAAGAAATAAAAATTTTATTTCTTTGGATATATAAATTAACTAATATTGAAATCAGACCACTCATACATTTTAAGGATTTAAAACATATCACAGTTATAAAAAAATATGAAAAAAATTATTCACACTATATTATGAACAAGTTTAATAAATCACATAATGCAAAAAATTATTTATATAATATAAAAGGTAAAAAAAATAAAAATAATAATAATAATAATAATAATAATCATGAGAACACAACTGTTGGGAATCAATCGAATGAACAAGAAAAAACAATAAAACATATCAAAGAAAAAAAAAATGTTAAAAAAAATGTGAAAAAAAATGTGAAAAAAAATGTGAAAAAAAATTTGAAAAAAAATTCCAAAAAATGTTCAGATGTTATTACTTTAAATACATCAAAAGAAAAAGAACATTTTAATAAGGAAATGAGAAATATAAAAAAAAAAGGAAGAACCAAAATGAATGAAGAATATATAGAAGAAGTAATTAAATGTATTTCATGGGATGATAAAACATTCTATCCTTTTGTGAGACACAACACTTTAATTAATACATATCAAAAGAGTTGTGAAAAAAAAGAAGGAGAAAAAAGTCATTCGGTATATGAATATAAAGGTAATAATAAAAAAATAAAATTTTATAAATGAAAAAATAATGGTATATATAAATATATATATATATATATATATATATATATATATATATATATATTTATATATTTATTTATATTTATTTATATATATATATTTATATTTATTTATATTTATTTATATTTATTCATTATATTGTTATCCTTTCAATGTGTAGATAATAAGAAAGACTTAATGCAGGGGGAAGATGAAAAGAATGGGGGTCATAAAAATAAAGCAATTTTTTTTGAACAACATAAGAGTAGAAGCAAGAATAAAAATATAGATAATACACCTGATACAGATGAGATAGTAAATAAAAAAATAAATAATATAAATAATATGGAAAAGATGAAAGGAGAAGAAAATAAAAGTACATATGAAAGTATAGATGGATATACATCACAATATGAAAATTTATATACAACTAATATAAATCCTAATAAATATAAGAACCAATGTAACTATCAATGTAACTATCAATGTAATTATCAATGTAATTATCAATGTAATAATGATAATTATTCTATAAGGAAAAAAGAATATGAATCATCCTTAGAAAAAATGAAAAACACTTTTGATGATGATACTCTTCAGAATAATACTCCTATTATTTCAGCAGCTGATTTACAACAAAATATAGATAAAATAAAAAATACAGATTGGATTACTATAAATGACCCACAAGTAGATGAATGTGCTAAGGAATTAATGGAATGTTTTTTAAAGTGGAAAAATAAAAATTATATTTCTAAAAATTGGACTTTTAATGAGTATCCTAATTGTAAAGATTATTATTTCTCATTAGTATTTGGAGATTTAAAATCATCAGAAACACTTAAAGGAATAATAGAAATGATACATATGAAATATAATCATCTGTTAAATATATATAAAGAGATTAATACACAAAATTATATGTTGTAATATTAATGAGAAGCATAAATGAATGAATAAATAAATAAATAAACACACACATATATATATAATATATATTATATATATTATATATATTTGTGTCTTTTATTTTATTTTATTTTATTTTATTTTT
>NC_031492.1:952890-956769 GCF_001602025.1 Plasmodium gaboni | reverse complement strand
TTTTAATGGTTGTAAGAAAATTAAACGTCTTTGGAATACAGATATATTTAAAACTAATAAAAAAAGGAATATAAAATATACATCCTTATTTAAAAATAATTATAATACAAGTATATATGAAAAATGTAGCAATAAAAATTTTAAAAAAGATATAATGTCTTATATTGAAGAAATGAAAAATATTTATATACCTACAAATGGTGAATTAATAAAGGTAGTTGATGAAATTAAAAATAAATATAATAATAAAATATATTGTAATGATAATAATAAAATATATTGTAATGATAATAATAATAATATATATTGTAATGATAATAATAATATATATTGTAATGATAATAATAATACATATTGTAATGATAATAATAATACATATTGTAATGATAATAATAATACATATTGTAATGATAATAATAATACATGTTGTAATGATAATAATAATACATGTTGTAATAATAATACATGTTGTAATAATAATATGTGTTGTAATATAAAAAAAAGAAAAGCAAATGAAAGAAATATATTAGATATAATACAAAGTGAATATATAAATAATGCTTTCTTAGAATTATATTATAATCTAGGTAAAGACATTATATATTTAATACATGTAATGAAACCAAGTATATATGAAATATATATGAGAAGAAGTATATTATATAATTTACAATTATTTTTAAAAGAAATATATACAGATTATTGTATGATAATATTTGGTTCATGTAATAATGATATAGATATATATAATTCAGATATTGACATATGTATATATAATACAATACAATCAGATATAATTAATATTAGAAAATTATATAAAAATATGTTATATCATCCTCTTTTTGAAAATGTAAATATTAAAAAAATTATTCATGCTAAAGTACCTATCATTAAATGTTTTTTTAATTATACAAAATTATCTGTTGATATTTCTTTTAATCAAATAAGTGCTCTCACTAGTTCAATACAAACACAAAAATATATTCAGAAATATCCATTAATGAAATATGTACTTATATTCTTAAAAATGTTCTTATGTCAACATGATTTAAATGATGCTTCAAAGGGGGGTATCAGTTCTTTTAACATATTGTTATTACTGTCTCAGTTTTTGAATTCTCAAACGTTTATATTTTATGACCTACATAAAGACACCAATATGGAAACTGCCAACAACAATAATAATAATATTAATAGTAGTGGTAGTAATTATTGTGGTAGTAATTATTGTGGTAGTAATTGTTGTGGTAGTAATTGTTGTGGTAGTAATTGTTGTGGTAGTAATCGTTGTGATAGTAATCAACAGTGTGATCTTATAAACAACGAAATTCTTTTTATAGGAGAAGTTGTTTATAAATTTATTTGTTCTTATGGTCTTCTTAAAGATAAAAATAAATTAATTTATTTTTTACAAAATTATTATCATACATCTAATTTATTAAATCATATTTCCTTTTTTAGTACCAACAAATCGTCACAACATTTTTATGCACACATGAACGATTCAGCTACTTTATTTCATGATATTTTTTATAAAATGCAAATTATTAATCCAGTTGAAAAAGAAAATGTATCTAGGATTTCTTTTGATAAAATAATTAAAATTAGATTATCTTTTAAACAAGCATCTTTTTCTATGATCAATATTATTTTAAATTATATAAATAAATATTTTTTAAATTATTCGGAAATATTAAAAAATCATACACATTCTTATTATAAAATGTTTAATAGTTATATTCATTTCCTTTCCTTATTAAACTTATTAGGAGATAACTTTATTAATAATAATCTAAATAATTATTATAAACTTCTTTTTAATAATGTAAAGCCACTCTTAAAAATATTATTAAATGATAATCAAGAACAAATGGAAAAAATTAATATCGATTGCCAAATCAATCAAGATAAACATATCATTGATCATAATAGTGATAATCAAACAGATAACCAAATCAATCATATTAATATATCATGTCAGAAATTAAAATATATATATGCACAACAAAATTTATATAATAATTCATTTATACAAACATCCATAGAACAACAACATATTCCTATTAATAATGTTACATCTAAACATAATCACTTATATAATAATCAAATACACACAAAACTGCCTCATTTTGAAAATCAAGAAATAAGACATACACAAATTAAATACTTACAACAATTAGAGAACCATGCACAATTAAAAGAAATTAATAGTGATAATGATAGCGCATATGAACAAAATATAATAAATAAAAATATAAATATATATACTAATGATAATATGGAAATAAATATGGGCAGTGACTTATCCAATTTGAACAATAAAATAAAAATACAAGAAAATTGTGATAATAATGATGATGATAATAATAATGATGATGATAATAATAATAATGATGATGATAATAATAATGATGATAATAATAATAATAATGATGATAATAATAATAATAATCTTAATAATGATATTCCATTGGATATAAAAAAAATTAAATTGTGCCATGCGAAACTTCTTAAACAATTGCATACATATATTAAAAAACATGATTTGCAAATATTCAAAAATAAAATTAAAAAAATATTTAAATCATTTGATAATAATATAAAAAATAAACCTAATGAATTAGTTCAAAATATATGTCAACAATTAACAACACTTAATCATATTATGGATGTTCATGATATTTTATCCAAACGATTTTATTATTATTATATATATAATGATACTTTTAAAGAATTAAAACATGATGTCCTATTACAAAATGATAACAATTTAATTCACAAACAAAAAAAAGAAATGTTAAAAAAGTTAATCAAAATGAAAAATTATTATGCATATAATTTATTGGATCTAGATATAAACACTAACGTTTTTGTCCAACCAGACGTACAACAGTAAAAAGTAAAATATATAAATGTGTAAAAATTAAAATATATAAATGTGTAAAAATTAAAATATGTAAATGGGTAAAAATTAAAATATATAAATGTGTAAAAATTAAAATATATAAATGTGCAATTATATATGTACTTTTATATATATTTATGTTAATATATTAGTGTTAGTGATTAAATCAAAAATCATATATTATTATTATGTATTAATATTTTTTTTTTTTTTTTTTTATTTACCACAATGAAGAAAATTTTTAAAATAAGTCCAATTAGAAAATGTACTTATATTTATGTGTACATTCAATTTGATAGTAATATAAAAGATATATATATATATATATATATATATATATATATATATATATATTTATATTAATTTTTTATTTTATTTTATTTTATTTTTTTTTTTTTATATACTCTCAATTAACATATATTTTTCCTTCAAATCATTTATCAGCTTGTCCATAAAATAAGTTATGTTAGATATTTTCTTCCTATCTATATTATTAGTATAATCATAATTTATGTTGCTCTCCTTATTATCATAATCTTTATTAATATTTTCTTTAAATTGATTTTTTTTATCTTGAGAAATATTCATGTGAATATTTTTTTCATCCTTTTTATTCTCCATTTGTTCTGCTGTTAACCTTTCATAAAATTTCAAAGGAGGAAAAATAAAATGAAATATTCTTACTGTATTATTGTCATGTTGAAGTTGACCATTCTTTATATATTTCATTATAGTCATTATAAAAGAATATATATATGAATATATAATTGGTCTTTTATTTTTATATACTATATCATGAACATATGGAAATGAACTATTTATACAATATATATTATACAATTTACATAAATCTAATATTTTAAATAACGAAAAAAGTATTATCTTAAAACTTTTTCTATTTATTCTCTTAGGTATTATTACATGAAATATTATATCTATATAAATATTTTTTTTTTTTTTTTTGGCACTCATTT
>NC_031492.1:945698-952708 GCF_001602025.1 Plasmodium gaboni | reverse complement strand
TTTATATAATTATACGTACTACTATAATTATGATTAAAAAGTTCTTTTAATCCTTTTCTTTTTTTTTTATATTTAAAATGTCCATTTTCATCAAAATAAAATGATTCTTCACATTTTAAATAGTCGTCACCTTTTTCTTCTTTCATATCATCACCATTATATCCACTTAAAATATTATTTACTAACGAAGAATTATTATTCATTGATATATATTTATTCACATTTTCATTGTCTTTATTTATTTGTGGTCCCCCTTTTAAGAGATGAAAAAAGGTTTTTTTCAAACGAGTAGGGTTTGCCCATTCATTATTATTCACATCCTTCTTTAATATATCTTCATCTTTTTGTATTTCAAATACATTTTTTAATTTTTTTTTTTTTTTTTCTTCATATATTCGAAAAGAGTTAAAATAATTTTCGGGCACTTTCTCGTTATTCATATTATATTTATAATAATCATTATAATTATAAATCTGTATTTTTCTTAGAGTTCTAAAAAAATTGTCTTGGTATTCCTTATTTTTATTCTTGTCATATTCAAATATATTATATATTTCTCCTAAGCTAAATATTATAGAAATGTTCATTGTGTCATATAAAGATTTTTTTATATGAAAGTGTAAATAATTATATATCATTATTTTACTTTTTATTAATTCATATAAATATATAAAATGAAAACATTTTATTATATATCTATAATAATTATAACATTCTTCGATATGATAGTAGGTCTTTATTTTATTATCTTCCATCCTAATATTATTATTATTGTCATAATATATATAATTTTCTTTTTTATCCTTAAATTTATGTTTATATAGATCATTCATTTTTTCACACATAATATTATTATTATTATTACAATCAACATTATTCGAATTACTCTTATTATTATAATCAATATTATTGATAATATTATTATTTTTTTCCTCTTTATCATACATTCTTACTTCTTTTTGTATATCCCTCTCCTCTTCCACTGGCAATGGAGGCAAAGACAAATTTTGTTTATTCTTTGATATAATACTAAAAATATAGAAAATATTTTGTTTATACTCTTTCATATTTATTTGTTGTATTATATTCATTTCATGTTCGATATGTCTAGATAAAGCATTTTTTTCAGCTATGTGTTTAAAGACCATATCATTTACATTTTTTTGATATTCTTCATTCTTCTTATGTATTTTTTTTTCATTTATAATATTTTCCATTTCGTTATTATGAGTAATAGATAACTGTTCTTTTTTCATATTCATTTTTTCTAAATTCTGTTTATGCTTTTTATTCATATATTTATATAAGTTGTATATATTTTTATATATATTAAGATAAATATCTTGACCTTTATTTATTTCATAACACATTTCCAAATTTTTTTTATTATTATTATTATTATTATTAATATGATTACATTTTATGTTTAATTCTGTCAGATATTTCCAGTAATATACATGTGCATATAAATTATCCACCTCTTTTATCATATTTTTTATAATATCTTTTCTTTTCTTTATATTATCTTCACATACGTAGATATAACTCCACTTTTTCTTATTATTAAATCTTAAATGACCATTCTTATTGTATTTACAAAATAAATTAGTCTTACAAATCGTTCTATTTATATTGTTCTTTATATATACATATTTTTTTAAGGAACCCTTAAAACTTTGTAATATTAATTTATTATTTTGTTCTTCATTTTTTTTAAGTATGTCATCACTTGTCTGTTTATTCAAAGAATAAATACTTTCACATTTATTATCATTAATACACATGTTCATATTATTTTTGAATTTCTTTATATTCATATATTCTCTATTTTTATGATGTACATAATGTTGTTGGCCTGTTTCTACATGACCATTTTTATTAATTCGATTTAATATTCTATATTTTTTATATATATTATTACCTATAACATTTTTGTTCATATTATTTTTTTTTTTTTTTCTCTTTTCATTAAACTTATGTAGCAATATATCGAAGAGATATAAATTGTTTATATCCAATTCGTATGCATACAAAGGAATATATGAAAAAATAATATAATTGAATAACATATAATATTCTTCTGAGAAATATATAATTTTATTATTACTCTCATATTTCTTTAATATATTCATATATGTTTTAATTAAAGTGAAAATGAAATCCTCATCAAAATTATAAAACATCATATTCATACAAAAAGGAGAAATATCATTTTTTATATTTTTATAATAATTTATTACTCGTCTTGCAACCATATTCTTCATATCTATCATTTTGTATACAACCAAACAAACAAAAAATAAATAAATAAATAAAATAAAAAATAATATTAAATATTAATAGTGATAATAATAATGATATGTTTATATAATATATATATGACATATATATTTTTTTAATTTATTACTATAGACAATTTATTTTCTTTTACATTTTAACAGCAACATATCAAGGGAAAATTAATTTTTAAAATGAACAATTTAAAAGGTTATATCATAAAATAAAAAGAAAAAAACTAATGAATTATTTTTGATATCATTCAGACAAAAAAAAAAAAAAAAATAAAAATAAATAAAATATAAAATATAAAATAAATAAAATAAAATATAAAATAAAATATAAAATAAAATACATAATGAAACAACTAAAAAAAAAAAAAAAAAAAAAGAATTAATAATTAAATTAAAAATATTAATAATATGTATATTTTATATATATTATTTTAAGATTGCATATTCATAATTGTTACAAATAAAATCATATGTATATATATTACGATAAATAAAATATGTAATTAGGAACTACAAAAAATTATATAAAATAAAAAAATAAAAAAATAAATAATACATAATATATATATACATATATATATTTATATATATTAAATGAAATATATTTATTTTCCTCCATGTTTAAAACTCCAATTAAATATTTGAGGAAAAAATGTTTCATGTTATGTAACAAAAACGCATAACGAATTTATAATTTACAGGTATAGTATATATATGTTCATAAATGAACACATATACAAACAAAACAAAAAATTAAGTATAAAAATAAGAATAAAAATAAAAATAAATTGATAAAATTAAATAAAATATAAAAAGCACTTATAATAATATTTATATGCTCTATTATTTCCATAAATTATATTTTTACATGTGCATACACATTTATATATTCATAATTATTTTCTTCATACCCTAAATATAATTATATATATATATAATACATTACTTAGGTATATATTTATTTCATCTTTTAATCCTTCATTTTTTAATATCCACATTTTATTTTTCTTAAAAATATTACATTCTGTGTGCAATAACATAAGCCTAAAAATAAAAATATAAAAATAATATCACCATATATATACAACTAGCTATTTTTTTTTTTTTTTTTTTTTTTTTCCTGACTTGGTCATGCGGTTCAATCTTCATTGTCCTGGATGGGCAGGATAAAACGAACAACTTTTTGGATTTATTGGACAAGGATGAAATGTCAATATATCTTAATATTCCAATACATAAGGATAATTTATTATGTAAAAAGTATGAAAAGCATTTATAGAAGCTTTTTTTATAAAAATAGGAAGGGATAGGAACTAAATTAACATATCCTGTACTAAGATTTAAATTTTTATGAAATTTTTGTGCATTTTTTGAATATTCATTTATATCAATACCTATTAAAGAATAAATAACTGAATATTCAATTGCATATTTACTAATTGGTAATGAAAAGGAAACTAAATTATGTAACATTTCATGAACAAAAATATTTGCTGATACTAATTCAAAGGTATATATATATTCACCACAATTTTCCCATATTTTATTCATTTTCTCATTATCGTTATAATTTTCGTAAGATAAATTTATACTTCCATCAATATATTCAAGACTTTCTGAATTTTTAATTAAACAAATTATGTATGGGTTTTTATTGATATTAAATATGTTATTAAAATTTAGTGATCTTTTCTTTAACTTATTAATCTTTTTTTTTTTCTTTTCTTTTTTCTGTTTTAACAATAAGCTATCTCCTTCATTGTCATCACCATGATCATTATGATCATCATTAGAAGAAGAAGACGATGAATCCTCATCTGATGAATTATCATCTGATGAATTATCATCTGATGAATTATCATCTGATGAATAATTATCATCAAGAGAATCATAACTCGAATCTGACATTTTAACCTTTATCATTTCATTTATATTTGGACTGTTATTAATATTGTCGTTTAAAAATATTTCTTCATTTATAGTTAAGTCGATATATTCCTTTGAAAACGTCTTCCTTAACAAATTAAAGTAATTTTCTTTATTTTTAGATATATAATTAAATAATTGATTTACAATATTTTTAATAATTATTACTTCATTATCTATTCTATATGCATCTTTATCAATAAATAAACTATGGTTTGAATTTAATATAATAATTCTCTTTGCATAAAAAACACCAGCTTGTATTAAATTATAGCTATTTAAAGGGGAACCTCTTATGAATACCACATTTTCTGAATAATTAAAAAGATCATTTTCGTAATTAAATTTTGGGACATGTAATGATAAAATGATAATATTATATTTTATATCATCATTTAACTTTTTCATTTTTTTTCTTTTCCTTTTTTCCTTTCTTATGATATTATTACTATATATATTATTATTCCTATTATTATTATTATTATTGTAAGGGTCAATGTTACTGTTATTTTTATTCATATAGGATGAATTATATACATTTCTCTTCAAATATTTAAAAAACATGTGGATATTATCTGGCCACCCACATACTAGTAATAATGGCTTATCCTTATCAACAAATGCATCTTTATATGCTGATATGTAATTCTCCAGTTCGCATATACCCAACACTAGATTATAATAAATATTTTTTTTCTTTTTTGATACACTTTCTATTCGTTGATTATCAGAATCACTACTATCATCAACCTTATGTGATGTACTATCATCAACCTTATGTGATGTACTATCATCAACCTGATATGATGTACTATCATCAACCTGATGTGATGTACTATCATCATTTATATTTTTGTGGTCCATAATTTTATTTTTTTCTTCACAATGTTCACTTTTCTTTTTATTGTATATACTCCTCATACTGTTCTTTCGAAGGTTAATGGAAGGATCTGATGGATGTTGAGAATCATCATGACTCGTCAAAACAATTTTAACTTCATCCCCATTTATCTGAGTTTCTTTTATTTGTGTGTTTTCGACAAAATGATTATGATCACTACTATAATCCTGATCAGAATGAATCCAATTTTTTGAAAAAGTAGATTTATATTTTTCGTCAATTAATCTTTTATTATATTCATAAACCTTTTTTGATATATTATTTATAGAAGATAATTTTATTAAACTATCTAAACTGGTTGTTAAAATAATACCAGAAAATGCAGAAGTATAAAAATATTTATTTTCTTCTCCTATAATATAATTAACTGGATTTAAGAATATTTCTTTATTTATTGTTATAATACCAATAAGAAAAGCACTATATTTCTGATATAAATATTCAGAAGCTGTTTGAAAAAGAAAACCTCTCATACATTCAGGAAATTGAAATCTATATATATTATATTTCAATCCTTCTAAATAATAATACATATTTAAGTTAACCTTTTCTAACATGTAATAATAATTCTTATAACTAAGATTATGAAAATTTGCATCATCATTTGGATCTAAAGAATTTAAAAAAAAGAGATCATTTTTTTCTATATGTTCATTAATATTGTTCTCATGAATATTATCCTTTCTATGTGAATTCATATCTTTGTTTAAAGATTCATTGATAAGTTGGTTAGGTCTTTCATTCGTTCGTTGGAATATCTCCTTGTTTATCTGTTCATTTATATCTTTGTTCATCCGCTCCTTAAGCATGACCTGTTTTTTTTTCTTTGAATCCATTTGGAAGGATCCTTTTGCTTTAATTTGTGTATCCACATTATCATTCCTATTGTTCCCCCTGGTGCGGCTAGTATTACTATTATTTTTGTCCTCATAACTGATTTGTTGAGTAAGAAGGTGAACCTTTTGTTGTTTTTTGAAAAACAAACTAATTTTGCTTAAAATGTTTTGGTTGCCTTTCCTTTGTTGTGACGCGCGTTTAATTTTTAAATTGCTACTACTTAACCTTTCTCTGTTTTTTCTTCTCAACATTCCATTATACATTAACAACTTCAAATCAATTATATATTTTTTTAAACTCTTGACTGCTTTAGGCTTATAAAAAAAGTTGATAATAAGAAAGAACAATCCTTTACAATTAACACTTTTAGCTATTAGTGCATATTTTAATTCTTCAATACTTATATAATTATATACATTCATTGATTTAATTAATTCTTCATATGAATTATTAGATAATTGTAATGTGATAGGTATTAAAGAATTACAAATATTATAAGTTCCTATAAATCTTAATAGACATTCTTGATCATCTTTTTCTTTGATAGAAAATGAATTATTGATATTAATATTCATTTCAAGATTTAACATATTATTTTTATTAATTTCATTTTTATATTCTGAAAATAGATCAGAGAATTTCCAATTTTTTGATTTGTCTTTATTATGTTTATTTATAATATTATTATGTAAAATATCTTGAGAGTTAATTCTTTGATTTTGATGATCATGATTATTAAAATTAATATTATTACTAGCTAAAAAAATTTGTTGATACATTAAAGTATATTTTTCTGAATCTACATTATTAAGAATATATAAAGCTCTAGCATTTATGACAGCATCATATATAATACTAGGACAAATAAAACATTCATTACCTCCACTAATACAAATTTTAATATTAGTATTTTTAACAATACTACCATATACATATCTATATATAACAACAGGTAGTGGTGTAAATAAAAATATAGATTCAACTGAATTAGGAAAACTATTATTTATACCTTTACATATATATAATAATTGAGTAGGACTAACCGGTCCTAATAT